>NC_056737.1:1134184392-1134431892 GCF_019279795.1 Protopterus annectens
CTTTTTGCCTCCCCCTCAAACACAAAATGCAGCAGCTACTTTGCCCTCTTTCCCCCTCTTGGGGAGTCACTGAGAGACGCTTTGGTTCACAGTTGGCCCATGGGTCTCCTTTATGCTTATCCTCCGATTCCTCTGATCCCCCTTGTTCTAAGGAAAGCGATTTGGTTGAGAAGCAAAGTGATCCTCATTGCCCCATTCTGGCCTCGTCAGGTATGGTTTCCCTTCCTCCGACCTCATCTGTTAAAACCTCCTTGGATCCTAGACACTCGTCAGGACTTCATATCTCAACCACAAGGGCTGACTCCCTCAAATCTGTCCACTCTCAAGCTGACAGCTTGGTTTCTCCACTTCCGTTAGTTGCCAGGCAGGAAACCCTCTCTTCACCCGTACGTGACATTATCTTGGCCTCTCATAAACCATCCACCAGGTAACTTTACAGGGACAAATGGAAAAGATTCTTGATTTGGTCACATAATCAGAAACTAGACCCTTTCTCAGCCCCTGTAGCCACTATTCTTCATTACCTGGCTGAACAGTTCGACAATGGGGCATCAGCTTCCACCATTCAAGTCCATCTAGCAGCTGTTTCCAACTTCCATAATGGTTCAGACGGAGTCCCGCCTATTTTCTCTCGCCTTTGCAAGACTTTCCTCAAGGGTATTTTCCACAGCAGGCCTCCCATCAGGTGGAGGCATGGAATCTGTCCTGGGTTCTGCAGTCTCTTTCTCTGCCCCCTTTTGAGCTGGCTGTGACATGTGATGTAAAATTCCTGTCATGGAAATCCTTATTTCTGGTGGCTATAACCTCAGCCAGACGAATTTCTGAATTACAAGCATTATGTATCAAGAGCCCTTATTTGATTTTTCATAAGTACAGAGTATCACTTCGTACTAACCCATCCTTCCTCCCCTAAATGGTTTCTGACTTTTCGATTAACCAGTCCATTGAGCTCCCTGTGTTCTTCCCAAATTACTCTAACAAGGGAGAATACTGCCTACATTTCTTGGATGTTCATAGACAGTTACGTTTCTGTCTGGACAGAACCAAATCCTTTCGCAAGTCGAACCTGTTTTTCATCTCCTTTGCGGGTCATAGAATGGAAGGGGCAATATCAAAAGTTACTTTGTCTAAATGGATCAGGGATTGCATTGCCTTCACATATTCACTTATGGAGGGATATAAGCCTGGCCAAATAAAAGCTCACTCAACTAGGGCTATTGCAGCATCTGTTGCCTTCCTCTCTAGGGCCTCCATGGATGACATTTGTGCAGCTGCCATTTGGCTAAGCCCCACACCTTTATCAAGCATTACAAATTAGATCTGATCTCCAGGGTAAGAGCAGCCTTTGGTTCAATGGTTCTCAGGAATGTTCTTCCATAAGGGCCACCCTAGCTCTCCAAGTAGCTGGGGACTCAGTCCCATCAGTGATGAATAGTAAGAAGATTAACAACTTCAGATAAAGAAGTTATGTCTTACCATAACGTTTCATCTGAGTTGTTGATCTTCTTCCAGTCATCACACCCTCCCACCAACCCCCTCCAAAGGTTCCTGGCGTGTCTTCTGGGTCCTTGTGGTGTATTAGGGTTTCTGCGCAGAGATGGCCTCTGATTTATTTCGTCTTCTATATGTTGCATGGAAACTCGATCTGGGGTGACTGAGTAAAGAGCATTTTGGGTAGCAGCTTAACTCGAGAGTTTTTGGTGCATGCAAGCTTGGTCCAAGGCCGACTCGGTTCCGAGGCTTGAAACCGAACCCATCAGTGATGACTGGAAGATGATCAACAACTCAGATGGAATGTTATGATAAGACATAGCTTCTTTTTTTTGTGATGGACAAAACAAAATCAGGAATGGGGGGGAGGGTGACCCTGAATTAGAGCTTTTAAACAAAGAGAATGGCAACTTAGATTAAATGCCAAAGAGAAGCCAGGCATTAATCACAGTACATCTCTGTTGTGTGTTCTAAAAAGGAGAGCAAAAGATGTTTGATTTTTTTATGTGACTGATATGTTTTATATGTTTTATCTGGTTTAAAGTATTCATGATCTACCTTTTGCAAAGATTTGTTTCATTTATCATTTTTACAACAGGCTAAAGTTGCATTCCAGATATTTTATTTTTAGCTTTTAACTGTTTTAACATTTTTACTATTTATTTATTTTATTCTTCATATTACATAATTTGACATGACAGGAAATGATGTAATAATTGACTTTAAGATCTGGTGTTATTTAAATAGAGCTTAAAGATGTTTTCACTGACTCTGATGATGCCTTAATATTTTATCAGGCGAAAGCGCTTAGTCCGTGAAATTTGTATGTTAATTTATTTTATATTTTAATAGTGTGGATACATTAAAGTTTGTGCTTTTTCTTTACCTCAGGCAGTGGTTTTCTTATTTTTCCATTATTTGTGTTTTAAGTTGTCTGTGTGGTGGTTTGGAGCAGCTATACTTCCTGATTATAAAGTGTTTATGTCTATAATGGCTACAGGAATAGCAAAGTGAGTCCAAATTTGATAAATATGGATCCGTGTGGTTTTGTGGAGGGGAGGCAAACATTTGACAACATAAACAAAATAGTGATGATCTAGAGGGAAGCAGAATTTAAGAAAATACCACTGGTGCTGGTGGGTCTTGATGCAGAAAAAGCATTTGACAGGGTAAGCTAGGATTTTATGAACAGAGCAGTTGGAGCATTTGCATTCCCTGATAAAATTATAAGGTTGGTTAGGAGAATATATGAAGGATTGGAGGCAAAACTTAAAGTGGGTGGGGTCCGGTCTGATAATCCCTGGTTGAGCAGCGGAACCAGGCAGGGGTGTCCTCTCTCCCCTTTGTTATTTGCATTCTATTTAGAACCACTGGCAAAGAAAATAAGGGACTTAGAAATTCAAGGATATAATTGGTATGGTAGTCAAGAAAAAGATGGCTGTATTTGCAGATGACATTATTTTATACCTGACAAAACCAGAAAGGGACATTACAGTACTGTGGACGTATTGAGACAGTTTTGTACCTTTTCAGGATACAAAATTAATGAAGCAAAAACAAAAGCAATAGTGGTAAATTATGCGCCCACATACGAATCGGTTCAGCAGTGTCCATGTTTATGGGGACATGATAAAATGAAGTATTTAGAAGTATAGATTAAAAATGATACTGGTGTGGCAGCTAAGGATATCTCAAAAGGGTCTAAACAAAAGATAATGCAAAAACTGAGAAAATAGAAACTCTGTTATATGAAACTGATAGTAAGATACAAGCAGTTAAAATGTTTTTAGTCTCATTAGTCTTATACACAGGTCAGGCATATTTTTATCAACCAAAGGAGAAGCTGTGGATAGCAATTAATAAAGAGCTGAAGGATTTTATCTGGGAGGGGAAGACTGAAAGAGTCAAGTGGATTAAGTTTATTCTTCCAATAGAAGGGGGAGGATTGGGATTACCCGAGTTGAAGGGGTATTTCAGAGCAACACAGTTAAGGCTCCTAGACATAGCACAAGCAGAAAACTATAATTCATAGAGGAAAGAGATGATGAAAGAAGGGGGAAGCTCAAGTAACAGGGAGTGACTGGGATTTTGGATGCAGACCTTTAAGAAGAAAGAGGTCATCATCTTTCTCTACTCTTCCCTCATTAGGCCAGTCATAGAGCATAATGCCCCATTTGACATGTACCTCACTAGACACATACAACAACTGGAAAGGTCACAAAAGTACCTCACGAAGAGGATCTTAGGCCTTGAACACATATCCTACACGGACAGACTCAAAAAAACTCCAGCTATTTTCTTTCTCATATCATCTACTAAGAGGCAACCTCTGCTTGACTTAAAAAGCCATGTCTGACCCAGCTCTGTTAGAAATGCTACATCTAAAGAAATCCCAATCCCTCCGCACCACACGCTGCAGAGACCGCAACCTCATTACCACAATCAACAGACCATGCTGGAGGGACAGCTTTATAACCCAGAGACTGCCCATGCTCTGGAATAGACTTCCCATACATGTCAAGCAGAGCACCTCACTGGCCTTCTTCAAGAGAAATCTTGATGAGCGGATGGGAAATAGAAAGTTCACCCCGGGGATCGCTCCAGGGGCTCTACTTGATATAGAGGCACAGGGAACTAGCGTTGGGCAGCACGATGCCAGGGCACTTCCATGGGCTAGGCTTGTAAAGGCTCCAGAGCCATTAGCCTAGTACACACCTATGAACAATAATCATACAGAATATTATATTCATAAAGTAGCAGAAGGTTTTCTAAGAACTTAGCCAACACAGGAATGGAGAAAGGAGATTCTGCCGATAGGGGTGACTGCAATTAGGGATACAGACAATAGGCAAGAGGGGGCAGGAATATATTGGAGAAAACTGGGAAAGGAACCAAGGTACTGGGAGCCAATAACTAGAGAGGGAAAGGTAATAGAATAGAAAGATGCCAAGAAGTTTTTTGGACTGCAGGCTAAGGATTAATATCAGAGTATGGGCAAAGAGAAATAAATATAGGGTCATAAACGTAATACCAGCACTGGTAGAGTTTTTAGTAGAATCTAGAACAGAAGTTGCTGTTAAGAAAGTTATAATTAGTAGACCATATAAATATTGCATGATAACTATAAAAAGTCAATCAGAGGATGTTAGGAAGGACCGGGTAGAGACATTAGATAAGCAATTCACAAATAAACAATGGGGGGATATATGTATGTCTCCCAAATATGCACCAAAATCTAGAAAATTTTGGATCTTTGCCTGGAAGTGCTTACACATGTATTTTTATACCCCTTCCAGATTTCAAAGAATTTTTGCTCAGGTAGACAGCAAATGTTGGAGATGTGATGGGGCAGAAGAGGTAACTGGGAGCATATATTCTGGTAGTGTAATGAGTTGGTAGACTTTAAAGATTCCCTGCAGACTACTCTTTTGGAGATGCTGGGTGAGCAAGTTGGTCGACCAGGGAAATTATTTTTTTGAGCTGTGATGCAAACTTGGAATTGCCTAGACATAGTAAGTCCTTGTTAAGTTTAATTCTGGTGGCTGCCAAAAAAAGCAATTACTAGAAAATGAAAATCAAAGTCTAAACCAAGACAGAGATAAAACAACTGGAACTGGGATCTTTAGAAAAGGATAGGAGCAAATTACATAGGAAGAAATGGGAAC
Organism: Protopterus annectens; assembly: GCF_019279795.1. Classification (NCBI taxonomy): domain Eukaryota; kingdom Metazoa; phylum Chordata; order Ceratodontiformes; family Protopteridae; genus Protopterus; species Protopterus annectens. The sequence goes on from NC_056737.1 coordinate 1,134,189,549, forward strand.
TGTGGGATCAATACATGCCAAGGGGGAACAAGGTTTAAAAGAAGGCAGGATTTGAATGAGCTATGTAATGGTTGACTAACAATGACTGGATATGTTAAAAGTGACATATAATGTTTGCAGTTACAGTTGTGTCGCACGGTTTGGAATGTATAATGTTTGCAATTGAGATTGTGTCACTGTGGTTTGTCATTTATATAAATGTAATATGGTCTATGTCATACATGATAATTTAATAAAGAAGTTTCTTGTTTTTAAAAAAAAATGTATATGGAGGTAGTTCTGGCTCTCAAAGAGATAAAAATAAGTTCAGCTAACAGAACTCCAGTCATCATAGGTTCATAGGTAGGTACTAGGCTATCGGCTCAAGGGCCTAAGTAAACCTAGCCAACAAGGTTACCTGTTTCAGTAAGGAGAGAGTCTAGAAGAAATTATTTCCCTTGTTAAAAAAGAAAATGCTTAAACAACAGAAAGAAACCCAGGAGCTGACCCAGAAATAGAAGTTTGGCTATGAAACAGATACCAGTATTGCAAGAAGGTGAGGAATGGGAAGAAAACTAATAGCTAAGTAAATTTACTGAAAGGTGGAAGAAAAGGACATCAGTAGGACTTGGCGGGACAGATTTGTGTCCCAGAGACTCCCCCTTCTGTGGAATAGACTCCCTCTACACGTCAAGCAGAGTACCTCATTAACCCTTTTTAAGCGCAATCTGGATAACTGGATGGGGAACAGAAAATACACCACTGGGATTCCACCTGTGTTCTGTCCAAAGGAAACACAAACCAATTTGAACAAATATAAGGTATCCAGACAACCACTCAGCAAGTACTCGTAATGACAGTTTATTGGGTTCTCAATAAAACCACACTCAAAACACGATAGTCCACAGATTAAGCACTTTTGTCAGAATAACCAACTTCATCAGAATACACACACTACAACTCAAAGGATTTAAATACCCTCCCAAAAAGCAAAAACCCTGACATCACATCCTACTATTAGATCACTTCCTGTCAACTAATGTACATATTTAAAGGGAATAATACCTGACTTAAATTGCCAAGACATATGAAAAAGTATACTCCCATATTGCAAATAAATATAAAAATAAACAGAATGTGATAAACATCTTGACATGTTTGGAAGAAGGGGTTACCCTATGAATTTTTTGAAAGAAATCGAAAATGAGGTTACTATCAAAAGATGGAATGGGTTAATAGTAATAGTAAAAATTTTATTCAGTGGTTGTGGTATTGATGATGGAAAGGTTTGGGCGAAAGGGTTGAATTTTGTCCCGGGGAGATCAGCAAATGTTGTTGACAGTATTTTAAACCTTAAAATGTATGTGAGGAAGTTATATTTAGGGGTACATTTTGGTAATACTATTATTACTCAAAATGCCCACCAGTTGCATAGACCCAGCACTTTTATTCCACCTACCCACCCTCTTCTTGTGATTTATGAGACACTTTGTGAAAATGAACTCAGGAAAATCATTTTGAATAGTAATTACAGGGGTTATGTCAACAATTTGTATGAAAAAGAATGGATGTTACTTCAAGACATCATTAGTAACAACATCAGGCTTATGAAACCTGAAAACGGGGGAGGGCTGGTCATTATGAATTATTTGGATTACAATAGTAAAATGTTTGATCTATTGTATACTGACACTTATCGAGAAGTGTCAGTCAATGAGATGAATCTAGCCTATAGGAACATCGATTTGACCATTGAGGAATTGTTACTTAATCGACAGATAAGTATTGATACACATATGTTCTTAGAGTATAAAACCCCAATACACCTACCATCTTCGGCATCCCGAAGATACATAAGTCCATCCAGAACCCACCTTTATGTCCGATTGTGGACGCCAACGCTTTGAAAACATATGGGTTGGTCAGATTTATGGACCATCAATTGAACGGTCTAGTGGAAAAGGCGTCTTGGATTATTAAAGATTCATGGGATTTTTTAGGTAGAATACATCCAGATATGTATGATGATGGCCTTATTATGGCCACCTTGGACATCAAGGATCTATTTTCAGTAATCCCACATGAGGAGGGGCTTGATTGGTTTTATGAATATCTTTGTAGGCATTCTGATTTAAGTTTTGACACCAAACATGCCATTACGACCTGTATGGAACTTGTTTTGGAAAATAACTTTTTAAGCTTTGATGGCCACCTCTTTAAGCAAATTTTAGGGGTGGCCATGGGAGCATGTTGTGCCCCTGTGTTTGCCAATGTGGTTTTGGCACACTGGGGGGAGGAATACATTATGAATTCATGCTACAAAGACCATTGGGTCCTATATGGTCATTATTTGGATGACATAGTCCTTTTATGGAAAGGGGGTGAGGATAAATTAGGTGAGTTTTTTGAATATCTTAATAGTACCACTGATTTTTTAGAATTTACCCTGAATTCTGACATAGAGAGCTTGAATTTTTTAGATGTCACTATTGTGAAGGATTATATGAGTAAATCTTTTATATCTAAGCTGTACAGGAAAACGACATATTCAAATACATTTTTACATTTTGAGAGCTGGCACCCGATTCATCAGAAAAAGTCCCTAGTTAAGGGACAATTTATCAGAATCACTAGAATGGTGTCAGATGAAGGGGACTTCCAAACAGAATGTGATAAACTTATTGACATGTTTGGAAGAATGGGTTACCCTATGAATTTTTTAAAAGAAATTAAAAATGAGGTTACTGTCAAAAGACGGAATGGGTTAATAGTAAAAATTTTATTCAGTGGTTGTGGTATTGATGATGGAAAGGTTAGAGATAGATTATATTCTAATAACAATATTGTTTCAAGATCGTGCACTCTAACCTTCACCTTGGATTTTTATGAAATCAAAAACACATTGGTTAATTTTTGGCCAGTAATGTTATTGGACCAGGATGTCTCTAAAATTGTAGGGGATAAACCAGTGATTGTCTACAAAAAAGATATTATAGCTTTAAAGCATCTTGGAAAGACAGAAGAAAGAGAACAAAACTGGTGGATGCCTTAAATGTGGTAGGTGTGGGCAGTGCCCATATGTTATGGATGGTGAATATATATTTATTAAGAATTTTGGCCGAATCTACCCCAGTAAAAAACATCTTTGTTTTTTGAAAAGGGTGATATATATATTGCTAAGTGCGGGTTATGCAACGTATTTTATGTGGGCAAAACGAAAAGGGCCTTTAAGCAGAGAGTATATGAGCACTGCTATGATTGATTGTGTCTTTCGGCTTTTCCCAGTTAGGGGTTGTCACAGCGGAACTCCGGTCCGCTAATGATTGGTAGTGGATTTTTACGTACCGGGTTACCAGCCCTGACGCACAACCTTCAACGAAGGCATGCCCCATTCATGTATGCCTCCACACAGAAGACGTTCTAGCTGAGAATCACTGCTATGATATTAACTGCAAAAATAAAAACAATACATTTTTACATTTTGAGAGCTGTCACTTTTTAATCATGTGGACAAATATCCAACACATTTTCTTTAGGTTTTTTGCCATTGATCATGTGGACCTGGGACCCCGGGGTGGCCCAGTGGATGATTATTTAGAATTAGAGTTGAAATGGCAAATTAAGCTGAATTCATACTCATATCCTGGCATTAATGAGCATATAAGTATTATGCCCTCGTTGAAGCTAAGAGCTTTGGTTTATATTTAAAAAATATTTAAAAGGTTTTTATTGTCATTTCATGGGTTTATTACTGCACTTTTCTGCATCATAGTATCTACAGTTGTTTATTATATATTTATATTTATCGGTGATATGTATGTGTGTTTACATTTTAAATTTATTTGCAATATGGGAGTATACTTTTTCATATGTCTTGGCAATTTAAGTCGGGTATTATTCCCTTTAAATATGTGCATTAGTTGACAGGAAGTGATCTAATAGTAGGATGTGATGTCAGGGTTTTTGCTTTTTGGGAGGGTATTTAAATCCTTTGAGTTGTATTATGTTTATTGTGATGAAGTTGGTTTCCGACGAAAGCGCTTAATCTGTGGACTATCGTGTTTTGAGTGTGGTTTAATTGAGAACCCAATAAACTGTCATTACAAGTACCTGCTGAGTGGTTGTCTGGATACCTTATATTTATTCCACCTGTGTCCCTGCTGCACAGGGCATCAGGTGCTGACATGTCAGAACATGGGCTAAATTCTTGGCTAGGCTTGTAAGGGCCTCAGGACCAATAGGCTGGTAAGTTCCTATGGTAGATATTTGTCCAACTATTAGTTGCTCATGCTAGTGGGAAAACTGAAAAAAAATATAAGGCTTATTTTGTTTTGGTCAGGCAAAGGTGGGATTTGAACCAAAAACAAGTATGATGAAGAGGGTGAAGACTGTTCAGAAGACTAGTAATAAAGTGAATGACTAATAAAGTGTACTTGGTAACCTGCGATCAAGCTAAATGCCAACCCTGCTTTATGCTGTCTATTTCAAAATGTAGGAGAGCTAAAGCTTAGGAATCTCACTTTGTTAGTTTGCCAATGAAGGAAAAAAATAACTATAGATAAAATAATTTTCATTTATACACTTTGTGTTCAATGTTAACATTGAAAAATGCAATGTAGTAGTAGAAAGTATGTTTATAAATGCAGTGTGAAAGCTTAAGCATAGTAATGCATAGTGTGCATACCTCTCAACTGCACAGATTTTAGCAAAATGCCCAAAATTTTGCCTCATGCTTTTGATATGTTCCTCATTACAATTGTGTTTTTTTGACAAATCACTGAGATGATCTAAGGATTAAAGTCACTAAATAATGACATGCACTTGAGTTTCAGATTTCATATCCTTCAGAAAATACATGCTAACACCAATCCTGTTAGTCTAGCTACTTTCTAAGTTTATAAAAGCAATATTTAAAATGTGCCCCTATTTTGGGCCTTTGTCCAGATTTCTTGCACAAAGAGGTTGAAAGGTATGATGATACGTACAATAACGTAAATGTTCTTCTCACTGTTAGCAGACTTGACTATTAACAGTCAGCCAAGGAAGAAGTTTTAACACTTAAAAGTAAACTAATTTATTAGTTAATTTGCAGCAGAAGAGAGAAAAGTGGATAGAAGGGTAAGCTTAAACAATGTTGAGATCTGAAGCTATTGGGTGGACTTTGAGGATGCATGGAATTGCTCACAGCATAAAGTTAACAGTTTCTTCTTGATAGGCACAAGGCTAGAACAATAGACTAAAGATTGTGGATTTAGTCACAGCTAGTGATGTTCTTCGTGTTTCACTGTTGCAGTCATTACATTTGGGTAATCTGCTGGCAGGTTGCCCTCAGTCGGCCTGATTAACTAAGTCTTGGGTCCTGCGTCGGTTGCTGTCCCTTCTTCCATGACGTCAGGTCATCAGGGGTATAAAACATGCAGCTGACGCCATTACATCAGTCTTTTTTGCTGTGTGGTGCCCGAAGCAGAAGCAGTTCGCAAGTGCCGGTCTGCTGACTCCTGAAATTTTCGTTTTCAAGTTTCAGAACCAAAGTCTTCAACTAAAAGTAAGTACCCCATTGGGGAAACTTTTTCTTGCTCCTTACTGATGTCAGTAAAAGTTAATAATTGCATTACTTGTGGGAAGCAAATACCTCATAAGGATTTTCATCTGTAATATATTCCTTGCCTAGGCCCTGACCACAACGTACCTTGCTGTCATTTTTGTGCTAAATTTAATCAGCACACGATTAAACGTCTGTATATTTTTGCTTCTAAATATTTTGGCTCAAGATTTAATTATCCAGAAATGTCGTCGGTTAGCAATCCGACTACCAGAATACCTAAAAACTGCAAAGAAAAAGACAGAGACAGACCGTTGATGTCCAAAACTGACAACGACGCTTTTCGCAGCCCCTGATACCCACTACTTCTGATTCGCAGACCTCTACTGAGACCCATCTGGTGTCCAGTATGCCTCGAGATGCTTCAATTATGGAACCAGCGGATGTCTGTACCTTAGATGGGTCTGGAGCCGCTGTGCAGGCACCGGCTTCTGAGGGTGTTTTCAGGCTTACAGATTTGTATATTAGACCGATGCCATCTTCAAAACTAAGGCCAAAATCTAAATCTGTGTCTAAAAAACCGACGCCTGGGCCACATGTGCAGGCCCCTACGCCTGAAAAAGAAATGATCAAAATGGCTGAAGATTTAATTACTCTGGTAGCCAACCCCCTCCTTCTAAGAGGCCTAGGCAAGACATTGATTATGAATCTTCTGAACATGATTCTATTTCTTCTGACTCTTCTAATGAACAGGATTTGCCTATTCCTACTTATGAGAACTCTGATGCAGAAGGTTCCATTCCTTCTGCTTCTTCCCTTGAGGATTTTTCATTTGGGGAAACTTTACATACCTTAAGGGAACATTTCCACTGAAAAGTTAGGATTTCTCTGAATCTAAAAAGAGACTTAGGGATTTTCTTCCTCTTCCTCAGCATAGGCCTTTGGCTATACCTCCTGTTCTAGACATTGTTGATGATGTTTTTTCAGAATCTAGTATGGCTCCTGATTCCCTGCCTCCGGCTCCTTGTAAGCCAGACAGATACTATAGGGTTCCTGACTACCACAAATTCCTTTTTAAAAACCCTTCTGCTGACCCTGAAACCATTTCTCAAGTTCCCAAGGGCTTTAAGGCTTCTTCTGCTAAAAATCCTACCCCTTCTGATAGATTCCAGGGCGCTGGATAGATGGGGTAAGAAGGTTTACACGTCTGCAACCTTGGCAATCATGGCTTTAAACTGTCAATTTCATATGCTTAAATATCAACAGCATATCATGGGACTACTTAAACAGAAAATTATGTTAATCTCTGACTGTGTGGAAAATAAAGATTTACAGGATATATTACATTCAGCTGAACAAGTTGGAAAACACACTTTGCAATGTGGTTTTGATTCCTTGGAGGCCTCTTGCAGGGCTGCTGTAACTGGATCTGTGCTAAGAAGACATGCTTGGCTCAAAGAGCAAACTCTGCCTGACCATGTTAAAGCAAAATTGTTGGGTGCTCCTTTACAACAGGACCGTCTGTTTGGTAATAAGGCTGAAGAAGTGTTAAAAAAGATGGAAGATAAAGCTAAATCTATGCAAACTGTGAAAGATTTCTTACAAGTGCAACCTCCAAGATTTAGTGGGCACTGGCCTACTAAGAACTAGTCCTTTCCAGTCCCTTCGAGAGCCACTCAAGTCAAATCCAGACATTCCAAAGGCTCCAGGTTTCAGTCACAAGGAACTTTTATAACAAAACAATGGGGTGCCTCCACCTACAAATCTGGAAACAACAAGGCACCCCCTATGGTAAACAGTCTCAATGACTTCCCTCTACAATCACCAAGCACTTATCTTTTACCGTCTCAATGACTACTTTCTACAATCACCAAGCACTTACCTTTTAGCCGCCCCTTTGGGGGGAAAATTATGCATGAAACTGGCAACTTATTACCCAGGACAAATGGGTTTTAAATATAGTATCCCAGGGATACAGATTTCATTTCCACACGTTGCCATTCCCAAACGTATGGCCAGATCTGCCCCCAAATCAGTGGGCAGAGGCCCAGAAACAAATTCTGTCCCTCATGAACATGGGGGCTATTCAACCAGCACCAGAAGAGGAAAAGGGACAAGGTTTCTATTCAAGACTTTTCCTGATACCCAGAAAAGACAAATCATTGTGTCCAATACTGGACTTATCCACTCTAAACACATTTCTGGACATTCCAAAGTTCAAGATGCTGACTCTTCAATGCTTACTACGTATACTAGGCAAAGATGCCTGGTTGGTAACTCTAGACTTAAAAGAGGATTACCTGCATATCCCAATCAGGGAATCTTGCAGAAGATACCTCCGCTTCAAAGCAGGCTACTTGCATTACCAATTCTCTGCACTGCCCTTTGGCTTATCTACTGCACCCAGGGTCTTCACAAAGTGCCTGGCTCCAGTAATTGCATTTTGCAGGAAAAGAAATACTCAAATATATCCATACCTGGACAATTGTGTAATTCAGGCAGAAAACAAGGACATTCTTCTAAAGCATCTGGTGTTTGTAAAAAGGGTTCTAACTTGTACACCATAAATGAAAATAAATCACAACTGGTACCCTCTCAAAAAAATGCATTCCTGGGTGCAAGCTTGAATACAGCTGATCAGATGACTTGCCTTATGCCAGAAAAGCAAATTCAGTTGGTGACTTACTTCAAACAGGTGGCCACAAAAACCCTGCTATCTGCAAGATAAATTCTGCAAGCTTTGGGGTTCATGGCCTCCTGCATTCTTCTAATTCCATATGCAAGACTGCATATGAGGAAACTTCAGTGGTACTTAAAAAGTTTATGGAGTCAACATTGTCACAGCCTGGAAACAGTGATTCCTATCATACCTTGCCTGCAACTAGAGTTCCTATGGTGGGCGGGGGGCTCCCATTCACTCTACCCCCTGCCACCCAAACCCTAACTACAGACTCATCAGACTATGCTTGGCGGGCTCATCTGGCAGGAAAGTGCATTCAGGGCAAATGGAGCCTAAATCAAATGCACCTTCATATCAATCAGAAAGAGATGCTAGCTGTACAGGATGCACTGACAGCCTTCAAGGACTGTCTTCATCCAGGACAATTAATGATAAAGACAGACAACACCACAGTTATGAGGTACATAAACAAGCAGGGGGGTACACACTCCTGCCCCCTTTGCAGACTAGCCATGGCATTGTGGAACACGGCCTTGACCTACCAAATACAACTACAAGCTCAATTCCTGCCAGGAAAGCTAAATACTCTGGCAGATGAACTAAGCAGAAGTCTTATGGACCTACACAAATGAAAACTGGAGCCACAAATTTTCAATATGTTGACACGCAAATGGGGGAGTTCAGACATAGATCTTTTTGCCTCATCCCAGAACTATCAGTTGGACAAATTCTGCACAAGAATTCATCACAAAAAAGCTTGGAAAGTGGATGCTCTATCATTCAGCTGGAAAAACCCATCAGTCTATGCTTTTCCCCCTCTGCCTCTGCTCTCCAAATGTTAAAGTCAGACGGGACAAACCAAAAATGATTCTGATTGCTCCAGACTGGCCTCGCCAACACTGGTACCCACTCCTGCGCAGTGTGTCACAGCTTCCTTCGTGGCACCTACCTCAGACACCTTACCTACTGTCTCATCAGAACTACCAAATTCTGCACACTCGGCTCCAAACTTTGAATCTTGCAGCGTGGCTAATCATCTAAATTCACCCTTGGCATCCCTCTGCAAACCTGTAATGGATGTCATTTTGGAGGCTAGAAGGCCTAGTACTAGAAAATCTTATGCTGACAAATGGAAAAAATTCTGTGCCTGGAACCAATCACAAGGAATAAGCACAGCAATGCCTAATATTCCTCAGGTTCTGCAATACTTAACTGAGATGCTTCACAAGGGCCTATCTTTTTCTTCCATATAAATCCATGCCTCTGCCATTTCAGCTCATTACAACACAGAACCTCCCCTTTTCTCTCATCCTCTGCTAAAGCAGTATCTCATAGGAGTCAAAAACTTAAGACCTCCCAGGAGAGCCCCCAACCCCTGCATGGGACCTCAATTTTGTTTTGGAAAAACTCACTCTCCCTCCTTTTGAGCCAGCTGCTACTGCAGACCTAAAGTTTCTCTCCTGGAAAACAGCTTTCCTTTTAACAGTCACTTCAGCCAGAAGGATTTCTGAATTACAGGCTCTTATGGCAGTGGAGCCTTTCATTATTTTTCATGCGGACTGGGTGTCTCTCAGGACCAATCCATCTTTCATGCCTAAGGTGGTATCCAGTGTGGCTCTTAATCAGACCATTCATCTGGCAACTTTCTTTCCCAATCCACAGAACAAGGGTGAGTGGATTCTGCATTCATTGGATGTACACAGACAACTTAGATTTTACTTAAACAGGACAAAATCTCTAAGAAAATATGAACAACTATTGGCAGCATTTGCTGCAGGGGCAGAGGGAAAGGCTATTTCAAAGCAGACTATTTCCAAATGGATAAGCCATTGTATTCGTTTCTGCTATATGCACCATGGTAAACCTATCCCCAAGGGGATCAGATCTCATTCCACCAGGGCTGCATCTACCCCAGCAGCTTTTCTCAGAGGGGTTCCTACCAGGGACATTCTAGAAGCTGCTACCTGGAGCTCAGTTCATACATTCACCAAACATTACCATTTACCTCTCTTCTCTAAATCCAGAGCTGGCTTTGCCACTGCTGTCCTGCAGGGCCTTTAATGCTGTATAAATCCATCCTCCCAACCATAGCTTTGGGAATCTACCCAAATGTAATGACTGCAACAGTGAAACACGAAGAACATAGAACAGTTGTATACACTTACAATAAATGTAGATGTTCGAGTGTATTCACTGTTGCATTCCTGGTTACCCACCCTCCAGCCCCCTGTTTTTCTCTTACTATACCTCTACTTTCTTTTACTATGCTTAAAAGCATTTTTGGTGTATTTGCTTTTGTTTGGAGGTATATTTTTGTGTTTTAAATTATATAGATATATACAAGAAAAACCGATGTAATGGCATCAGCTGCATGTTTTATACCCCTGACGACCTGACATCATGGAAGAAGGGACAGCAACGGGCGCAGGACCCAAGACTTTGTTAATCAGGCCGACTGAGGAAAACCTGCCAGCAAATTACCCAAATGTAATAACTGCAACAGTGAATACACTCAAACATCTACATTTATGGTAAGTGTACACAACTGTACTTTTTCTTCATTCCTCTAAGATAAACATGTTAAATAACTTTTCTGTAAGATGTTTTATCAGCATGCAGATATCTGACCCTGATCTAAGTGGAAATGACAAGAGTTGAGCTGATGCGCTCAAGAATAACATCAGTTGAAATGTTCTGAAACTGTACTCTGTGACCCTCTCTCTGGATCTCTTCGATGGATAACAATTAACTCTTAGAAAAGCAAAGAATGCTAACTGTTTGCAAGTTGAGGGTTAAAAAAGTAAATGCAGGGAAAGAAAGTGTTGAAACTGACTATCTCCCCAGCATCTATAACCTTAAAATGTACAAAGTATAAATTGACAAAATTGTTTTCATTTTACAAGTGAATTTCAAAATGCTAGCTCTTATGTAAAAGGCTGACTGAATATATGCAGTTTGATTTCTACACTCAAGAGCATATTACAATGAAAGAAACCTATAATAAAAATGTATTTACGGGCCAGCCATGGCAATATGAATCATGGCATGAGTAACCCCATTTTTAAGGTAGATGCCAGTGCACGCAGTCATTATTGTGAAGCTGAGTCTACGGTTTGGAGGTGTGGGATTCCTTTCTTGTGAAAGTGTATATATATATATATATATATATATATATATATATATATATATATATTTGGGGAAGATGTAGTGATTGAAACTGTTTGGAAAATATGACATAAGCTCAGACAAATGTGTGAAATTGATAACTGTGTAAAAGCCTTGTTAGTTAAGTTACAAGGTATGCATAAACTACTGGGAGAAAAAATATGTGTAACAGATGTGACATGCATTCTAAGTTATTTTAACTTTAAAAGTGACACAATGGCTGTTTTCCCACTTTTAATATTTAATATAAATAGCATAAAAGGCATAGAGTACTGAGCTATATTATGGAATGTAGAGTGCAATTTGTCTTGAAGTGTTTAGACAGAAATGAAAACATGATTTTGATAAAAATAGGATTCCATTGTGGATATTTTGCAGAATATCAAGGACAATGGAAAAGAGATGTTATATTGAAAAGAAGACATGTTCCAGTTATGGTAGAAAAGGGAAAAGATGACAGTGGAAGATTTGTGGCAGTAATGGGATACTGGCAAAGAAAGGTATTTGCCTTGGAGTATATCTGTAGTCCCTCCAAAGCTGCCGATCCAATGTCTTTTATCGTCTGATTTAACCTTTGTGACTTTGGTACCATTCAGAAGCTTTGGATCCAGGGCTCTAACTCCTCTCCTACTCATCAGAAGGATGTGTTTTTGAGGGCTCTGGTTAAAGCAATGTGTTTGATTATCTCTGTGTTTTTCTGCAACGGCTTTGTCTTTACAGTTTTTTTTCTCTAGAGATTTCCTTTCTTTTTATATTCCTTCCTGATTAAAAAAAAAAAAAAAGTTATGTTTAGATAGTTATTTAGCTTCCATTGTTGCTATATAGTGTTCATGTTTTCTTCTGTTTTTTTTTCATGAATAATGTGTTTTCTGCCCTTTGTGTTAGTGTAGTTAACATTGTTGTATCTGGTTTATCTTTCTCAGATTTGTTGAATAGAACCTTTGATGTGATTTTGTCCTATCTCGCCTTCATTCTTCACTGGTTGGGTTCAGAACCGATCCTCGGTTCCAACTCAGCTGTATACAAAAGCTCGAGGTCTTCCACTGGGTCATGGCTGTATCCCTATCTCATCATGCCATAGTAAAGCTCCCCAGATCTCGTTTGCCACTAAACAGATCGGGTGCTTCCATTTTGGCTCTGGCCAAGTTGGAAATTTTTTCTCACTCATTATTAATATAGTTGGTGTTTTGGCTGTTTATTAAGTTAGCGATTAGTATTCAAGTAGTTTTTCTGTTAGTTCAGAGAGTTCGCTCTTCTGCTTTGCTTCTGGCTGTCTGTTTTCTTCGTTAGGCCAGTGTTACTCCCTATCCCAGCTAAAATGTAGTATTTAAAGCCTTTTTTGCACACTCGTTTAATTTAGAGTGTGTTAAAAAAATTGTTGTTCCCGTTACTTCTTCCTAACCAAAACTGGCAGCTCGTTTAAGTTAGAGGGCCGCTGTTGCCCGTTTAAGTTAGAGGGGCATCTTTCTCCCTTCCCTTTCCCTTTTGTGCTAGGCAGCTTCATTTCAGTTAGAGAACTGCCACCCCTTCCCCTTCTTCTGTTGTAATTGTTACGTTTATTTCTTTTTGTTGTTGTTAAAAAAAAAAATATGGGTCCACTTCTTAATTTCGAAATGTCACAATCTCGAGATTCATAACCTCGAGGCCACAATCTCAAGGTTGTGAAATCTTGAAATTAAGAAATGAACTAAAAGAAAGAAAACAAGTAAAACCATGTTTTTGCAGGGGGACCAAGCCCCCCCCCACACCCCGTGCAACTTAAATATACTAAATCCGAGATCGCACTACAGTGAAGAGAATGGTAATGTTCCCATTCCGCACTGTATAGTGATGTCTACTACCATTCTCTTCACTGTAACCCGATCCCGGAGTAAGTATATTTAAGTTGCAGGGAGTGGGGGGGGCAGAGGGGCTTGCCCCCCTGCAAAAACTTTTTGAAATTAAGAAGTGGACCCATATATATATATATATATATATATATATATATATATATATATATATATATAGGTCCACTTCTTAATTTCAAAATGTCACAATCTCGAGATTCATAAAATCGAGGCCACAGTCTCAATGTTGTGAAATCTCAAAATTAAGAAATGAACTAAAAAAACCCCCAGAAAACTTGTAAAACCATGTTTTTGCATGGGGGGGGGTTCACTATGTAATCCCGAATTTCATTATTTCGAAATTACATAGCCGAAAGCTCCAAATGCCGAAACCCTACAACCGCGAAATTCCAAATCCCGACAGTACACTACACATAAAACACACACAAACACATACACGCAACTTCACCCCCCAACTCAAATATAAAATCCTACACTACAGATAAGAAGGGGGCAAGCCCCCCTGCACTCCCCATGTGGGGGGCTACACCCCCACACCCCCCTACTTATATATACTAACTCCATGATCGCACACACCCACACATTTTACACTCCCTATATATATATATATATATATATATATATATATATGTATATATATATATATATATATATATATATATATATATACCTTTGATTTTGTCTCCTAGACTGCCAAGTACGTGGACACCTTTTTATACTTGTTGTTGACTTTAGTGTACTGATTATGTCTAAGGAACATAAGGAAACCAAACCCTCTGAGTTTAAGAAGTGTGTGAAATGTAACCAAAAAATGTCCATCATGGATGGACATACTATTTGTGTATACTGTCTAGCGGCTTTGCATCTGCAAGAATCCTGTTCTATTTGCCACTCTTTTAGTTCTAAAGTGCTGCTTGAAAGGAAGAACAAGTTTATAGTAAGAGGTTTATTGAAGTCCGCCTTCACTAAGGCGTTAGACGATCAGGGATCTTCAAAATTAACCAAGTCTCTGTCGAAATCTGACAGATCTGGAATATGGTCAATCGTCGTCTTCTGGCCAAAGCAAAAAAGCTGACCAAAGTTGGATCTCCGGACCTGAAGATTGCTGGGCTCGGAAAATCTCCCTCATCAGCTCCTTCAGTATTGGTGCTGATAGAGTTTGAATTATGGAGCCGGTCCCTGGAATTGGTACCTGTCTCCCCTACTTTAAGGTCACCTCTACTACAACCAGTAGGATCTCCTGCCCCCTCCTCTCGGTCCTCCAGGAGTCTTTTTGATTACGTGGATCAGTTGGTGCACAGACTTTTAAGGGCACCAGCACTGGCCAAACTGCTATCGGCTCCAACCTTGAGGGATTCAGAACCAACTAAGACCTCCCTTTTGACATCAATTCCTATCCGAGCCAACCTGGGACCTCGGAGCCGGAATGCCTGGAACCCATCGTAGTGGAATCCTCAGTGCCAAGACCCATTCCGGGATCTTCAGGCCTGACATCTGCTCCAATATCCATGGTTCTGTCTGAACTTGAGGGGTCTAGGAGCCAACGCTGTCCATTTGGGTCCAGGGAGGAGAGTTGGATCAAACATATGTCAGAACGTGCCTCTCAGAGCTTCGGCACGGGTGAGCTCGGCTCCTACATTGGCCTCTGAGCCAACCCACTTGATTCCGGGGATGCCTTCTGGCTGTTTAGAGCCAGAGGTGTCATCGGATCAGGGGAGGGAGGATTACGGGGTTATGAGGAGAGTGTTGCCTCCACAAACAGCTCCACTCTTGGGATCTGACATTGTTCCCCCAAAGATACCAGTGTCTGTCTCGGCACCACACCATCCACAGACACGCAGAAACCCTAGGCCTCAGGATGCCCCATCGTGTGAAACCCTCTCTTCCGAAACATCTCCAGAATACCCTTCTGAAGATGTTCCTCATAAGAAGCCTTGCAAGAAGAAGCATTTAGACTCCCCATTGGAGTCAGTCACTTTGGACACAGACCTTGATGAGTCAGAAGGGTCCCCTTGGTCACCCTCTGATGATCTCTCCTTTGCTAACATTCTAGAAATCCTTAAACAGAGAGGCGGCTGGAAGCCCATCAAGCCTTCTGAGGAGGAGTCTGTATACCTTAAGGCTTTTGTGTCTCCGCCTTCCGCCACTTGGATGTCTCCTCTGCGCCTTTCGACGAGCTCATGGAATTAGTCAGTTGAAAGGCGTGGCAGTCTCCAGACTCAGTGGAACCTGTTCCTCTGAGGCCAAACAGATTTATAACTGCACCTACACACAGGGAATTTCTTGCTAAGGGTGTCCCAGTGGATGCTATGGTAGTGGCAGCAGCCACCAAAAAGGAACTTTCAGAGACTTCCTCATCTGTCCATCTGCAGAACAAGAAGTCTCGAACGATGGACAGATACGGAAACCACATGTTCTCTTCAGCGACCTTTGCACTCAGGTCACTGAATTATCAAACGCACTTTACTAGGCTACAAAGAGATCTCCTAAAGGAGTTAGGAGGTACTCTACAAGGTTTAGTAGCTGCAGGAGTATCAGACAAGGTTTCCTCTCAGCTCTCCACTTTGAACTTGGTGGTTAACTCCTCCATGAGGCTTATTTCTAATGCAGCAGATGAAGTGAGTAGGGCAGCAGGTAAAGGAATTTCCCTGAGGAGACTTTTCTGGATGCGCTTATGTGACTTTGTGGAACCCTTTGTCTACCTTTCTTAATGCCCCCTTCGATGGCTCATTCCTCTTCCCGCCAAAAGTTAAGGACACACTCACTAGGTGTGAGCAAGAAGGGAAAATTCTTTCTGCCGTATGAGTCTGTTTTTCCCTACCTTCTAGACCTTACTGTAAAGGTCAAAAGGGAGGAAAGATGTGGTTCCGAAAATCCCAGAGAGTTTTTCAGGATGCATGTGGTGACACTTCCCCCAGGGGCAAGGGGGAAGTAGTAATGGGAGATGCCATACACGCGGCAGATGGGGGCCACAAAATCAGTGCCATGGGGATTCATTCCATTGTAGACCCTTTCAGCACTCCTGAAGGGAGGCCCATCTGTCCATCTCTGGAGGCAGTCAGGGGTCACTTATCTTTGCACCAAGAAGCCTGGCTGGAAATAAAAGACAAATGGGTATAAAGCATCATATCCAGAGGCTATTCTGTGCCCTTCTCCCTTCCCGTCCCAAACATAAAGAACACCCCAGACGTTCCACCCAGTCAGAGGGAACAGGCAACTCTAGAAATTCAAAAGTTGCTGGTCAAAAGAGTCATCTAGAGAGCCCTTGCAGACCATATAGGATCTGGAACTTACTCAGGATTCTTTTTAGTAGTACCAAAGAGAACAAGAGACTGGAAGCCCATTTTGGACTTCAGCAAATTAAACAAATCAGTAAGAAAGACAAAGTTCCAGATGGTAACACTGCAGTCGATTTTTTCCTTTCTGGGAAAAGACAATTGGATGTGCTCTATAGACCTTCAGGATGCGTACTACCACCACATAAAAATCGACAGGCCATCCAGGAGGCATCTGCGCTTTCGGCTGGGACCCAGTCATTACCAATTTCGGGCCCTGCCCTTTGGTCTCACTGCAGCCCCCAGGGTGTTCACCAAGTGTGTGGCAGTGGTCATGGCTCTCTTGAGATGTCTGGGATTCTGAGCATTTCCGTATCTAGACGACTGGCTGCTAACCACCACCATCAAGCATCTACTACTAAAAACAAGAGACAACACATTACTTCTCTGCCCTCAACTAGGAATCATGATAAATTCCGAAAAATCTGTCTTGTTGCCAGCTTAATGTATCGTTTTTATAGGGGCAGGTCTAGACACAACAAAAATGATGGAAAAACTTAATTTATTAGACATACAGTTGTTCTAAGAACATTGGATTTGACACCAATAGTAGTTTTTTTATACTGTATAAGGTGTCATCATATTTAACTACTAACTTTTTTTTTGGATGTTGAATTGTTTGTTGGTTATTTTTATTTCTATATATTAATTTTTTTTTGTAAAATCAATTTATGAATACAGTCATACCACATTTCTAATTAATTTATATTTTTACAAAATGTAAATATTTATATTAGTTGTTTATTATTCATTTTTTGTAAAGTTTTTTTATCATATAAAATTTATTAATTTTATATTGAGCAATTTGTGAAGTGTGGGTTAATCTTTGCTGTTGTGGAAAACTGTCTTCATTACTTGGTTGTGGATCCTGGTTTGGTTTCCTGTTTTTTGGATGATGGAAAAACTACCTCCAGAAAGAGTTTTAGTTCTGCGACATCAGGTCTTAAACCTTCTTTCCAAGAAAAGAGTACAGGCAAGAACAGTTCTGAAAGTCTTGGGAACCATGTCAGCAGCAATAAACTTAGTTCCATTAGCATGCATGCACATGATAATTCTGCAGTGGCTGCTGTTCACTCAGTGGTCATTGCAAGAAAGACCTTCGTTGGTGGCTTCACTCAACTCACTTGACATCAGGTTGACCCTTTATCCTTCTACAGCCTTTAGCCACAGTAACCACGACCGTCTTGCAGATGGGGTCATTATCTGGGAAGGACAGTCCAAGGCACTTTGCAGGATCATGAGGCCCATTTGCACATCAGTGTCCAAGAGATGAAAGTGGTGCTTTTGGCATTGCAGGCACGTCAGGACTCTCTTCCACTGGGAACTATTGCAATGAAGACAGACAACATGTTGGTTGTTTGGTACATAAACAGGAGGAACCAGGTCCCTACCCCCTTTGTTGAGAGGCCCTGAGAGTATGACAGTGGGTGACCTCCTCCCAATGCTTTCTGATAGCAATGCACATCCCGGGGAAATCCAACGTGATAGCAGATAAACTCAGCAGAGCTATTCTGATGCCTCATGAGTGGTCCATAAAACAAGAAGTAGTAGCAATGATTTTCTGCAAATAGGGCCAGCCTTGCTGCAGCTTTTTGGCACATCCATGAATGCCAAATGCAGCAGCTGTTTTGCCCTAATCCCCCTACCAGGGGAGTCACCAAGGGATGCACTTGTACACGATTGGCCCTTGGGCCTCCTCTATGCCTTCCCTCACTTTCCCTTGATACCCAAAGTTCTTCAGCAAGCCAGCTCATTGGGAAGCAGTCTGATTCTTGTCGCCCCATACTGACCTCATCAAACTTGGTTCCCCTTCCTTTGGCCTCATCTCCAGGAGGAGCCGTGGGTTCTGGACCCAGTTCCAGACCTTCTGACTCATGGGTCAGGAATGCTCCATCCCTCTCTTCAAACCCTCAAATTGACAGCTTGGCTGCTCCAATTCCAAATATAGCCAGGCTCCCTAACCTTTCTTCTTCTGTGAAACATATCTTGATCTCGTTTCATAAGGCTTCGATGAGAAAACTATATATGAGCAAATGGAAAAGATTTTCTTCCTGGGCATTAAGTAATCACATTGATCCCTTTTCTGCTCCTATAGATTCTATTCTTGAATTTTAACAAAGCTATTTACTGAAGGTGCAGCTGCAGCTACCATGCGAGTCCAGTTAGCAGCGAGATCTAATTTTCATATAAGCGATTTAGCCCCAATTTGATGTGTCTCAGACTATACAAAGCCTTCCTGATAGGCACTGATTTATTAAGACCACCTGTTAAGACCCCTCTACCACCATAAAACCTAATCTTTGTTTTGTCCTGTTTGATTTTCCCCCTTTGAACCTGCATGATCATGTGATCTAAAGTTCTTGACATGGAAAACAATTATTTTGATTTCCATCACTTCTGCTAGAAGGGTTTCAGAGCTGCAAGCATTATCAATAAAGACCCCCTACATGCTTTTCCACAAACAAACCCATCCTTCCTATCAAAAGTATGCTCAGAGTCTAATTTAAATCAGTCCATAGAACTACCAGTGTTTTTTCCCAACTTTGGCAACAAGGAAGAATACATGCTACACCAATTGGATTTACGGAGATCATTACATTTCTACTTGCATAGGGCAAAGGACTTCAGAAAATCTTCATTTTCACAAGCTAAGAAAGGTGTTCCTGTATCTAAGGCCACACTTTCAAAGTGGCTGAGAGATTGTATTACTTTTATATACAAATCTAACAACAAAGATCTTCCCTGTAAAGTCAAGGTTCATTCTACAAGAGCCATAGCAACTTCATCTGCTTTTCACACTAGACTACCTTCATCACTCATTACAAAGTGGATTTGGCCTCCAGGAACAGGGCCTCTTTTGGGTCTACTGTTTTGAAGAATATTCTCCCATGAGACGCCCAAGAAACATGGTGCTAATGACGCTGTCCCAACCAGTGAAGAGTGAAGGTGAGATAGGACAACATCATATAAAGAAGTTATGTACTCACTATAGTGTTCCATATGTGTTGTCTATCTTGCCTTCATTCTTACATCCCACCCTCCTTCCCCCAGCCTATGGCTTCTGGAAGACTGAGCAGTTACATTGGCAAGTATGTTCTCTGACCTTCTTCATTGTTCTGTAGCATGCTGTAATAGTCCATTGGGTAACTGTTGTTATCAGCAAACAAGAATTGGGGAGCTTTACTAGGGCATGGTGGGATAGGGATACAGCCATGAGCCAGTGGAAGACCTTGAGCTATTGTATACGGCTGAATCAGAACTGAGGATCGGTTCCGAACCAAGCCAGTGAAGAATGAAGGCGAGATGGACAACACACACGAAATGTTATGGTGAGTACATAACTTCTTTTTTTCTGTCATGGCTGACATGGTTCAAGGCTTCAAAATTTGTACCGCCTGTGGCCATATGATTCCTGCACAGGACTCCCACTCCCTTTGTGTTTACTGCCTGGGAGTGGTCCATTTGAATGTAAAATGTGAGGCCTGTGCCTCTTTTGGTACAAGGGCATTGCAAACGTGCAGGGGGCAAGGTAGTGCTAAAAGACTCAATTCCCACCAAAGCAGGAACTTCTTCACAAACATCATTTCCACAACCATCTCCTTCTGCTTCTCCACCAAAAAGACAGGATAAGGTAGAGAAAAGTCAAAAGAGAGGGAAAAGGATTCAGCAAAAATCTGTAGAAAGATAGCAAAAGATCTCTAGATCTATCTTAACCTTTGGGCCTGCCACCTAAAATTTCAAGGCAGTTGGATACGATTGCCAGTCGGATCTGTTCCCCATCACAGCTTCCTCAGTTCTCACCAATAACAGTGATCCCTCTGCTTTTTTTTTGCAGGATTGGCCATCTTTGTGACCACTATCTTTGGCTTCATTATAGATGGCCTTTTGGTCATCGAGGAGCCTTACTAAAGTGGACTTTGTCAGGCTGATGTGGAAGTTCCTCCAGGCGCAGATCCAAATAGTTCTGCTGGTGCCATCCCTACTGGGCTCACAGAGTACAGGTCCAGCTACCCTCAACAGTTTCTCCCATTCATTCTGACCTTCAAATCCAATACTCATGGGACCTAGCCTTAACAGAGCACCCACATTAGAACAAGCACTCCTACTGGATTCAACTCCAGCAGTATGCCTTACTCTCTGAACATGTTGCCTAGTCTTTATATCAGTGTCTTGCAGATTAAACCATTTCTGCTAGTGTTGCAGGCTTTTCAGGCCTCTCTCCCTGAGGGTGTGATTTCCATACAGAAGGACAACATGGCAGTAGACTGATATGTCAGCAAGCAAGGGGGAATCCATACATATCCACTTTGCTGAGAGGCTATTAGTGTGTAGCATTAGACAGTGTCTTCCTGCCACTTTCTCAAAGAAACACGTATCCCGAGGACTTCCAAGCTGAGCAGGTCCATTTTTCTTCCTCATGAGTGGTCTCTCAATCAAGCATTGGTGACTGAAATCTTCAGCCACTGGGGCCAATATAGCTGCAGTCTTTTTGCTTTGTACCTAAACCACAATTGCAGCAGTTATTTTGCCTAATGCCTCCGTAGGATCAGTCACCGAGAGATGCTGTAGTCCACACTTGGCCCCAAGGTGTTCTGTAGGCCCCATACCTTTGATAATGAAATTAATTCAGAAAACCAGAAGATGGCAAGGCCAGAGTAATCCTCATTGCAGCCTTTTGGCCCCAGCAAGTTTGGTTCCCCTTCCTCTGGCCTCATCTATTGCATCCAGCCTGGACATTGGATGGATCTACTTTAATTAAACTAAAGTGGAATCCATCGAATCCGAATCCGTCGACACATAAACAGCGAAACGCAGAAATATTGAACGCACTAAATAGTGAAATCGGAAATATCGAATTGTCATAGTTGGCCCGTCTGCGGTATAGCTCCGTAAGGTAAGTGTGCGATAGTTACAGACCTTAGGGTTAGGGTGCGGGTTAAGGTAAGTGCATAGATAGGTAATGTATGTAAAGTTTAGTGTAGGATTTTGTTAAGTGTATGTGTGTGGAATATTTACTTTGTGTGGGTATAGTTCTGTATGGTAAGTGTGTGGTAGTTACGGACCTTAGGGAGGGGTTAAGGGTAGTGCATAGATAGTTGTGTATATGGGGTTTAGTGTAGGGTTAGAAGTGGGGTTTTGGTTCTTTAATTTAGGGTTAGTAGTAGGGTTTTGGTTAGTGTATGTATGTGTTTTTGTTGTGTTTGCGTAGGTAGTATGTTACAGGCGGTGGGGTTGGCCAACTATTGCGGTTTCGATGTTTAAATTTCACGGTTTTGCGTGTTCGACGTTATCGCATTTCTCTGTGTCGACGAATTCGTATTCGACAGATTCTGCTTTTGTTTAATTAAAGTAGACCCCACTGGATTGCTATCCAGACCTCGTGAGTCACCCCTCTGGGCGGCCTCTCTTGGTTCTAAAGATGTTGAAGTGGTAACCATTTGAAATGTTGAGACCTGTTACAGTGAGTCCTGAAATATAGAGATTGAATGACCGAAAAATGGACTTACATATACTAAGTCAGACATGCCATTTCTTGGAATATTCCCTTTTCTCCGAGGTATGGCTATCTGAGTTGATGTATAAAAGCTCAGGTGTGTGGGATGCCCCACCTGCAAAAAGAAGTCTAAAGGAGGGGAGCGATTTTCAAGATACGCTCTTATCTTTTTTTTCTGCTTGTCAGCACTCAGCATTTCGAGTGCTGACATTTCAATAGGGAGCTTGTTGAAGCTAAATGCATGGTTCCTCCAATCTTAATGGTGGCCAGAGATACCAGGCTGTCCTCTTTGGTAGATCACATTTTATCGGCCTCATAAAAGAAAAACACCAGGAAAGGGTTTTCTATTTGGGCTTCCTGCAAAGGGCTAGTTTCCTTTTTCAGTGCATCTTCCTTCATCCCGGACTTCCTGCCAAATCTGTTGCAGAAAGGCTCCAGGTTCTCAGCAATCAAGGTCCAGTTAGCAAACATTTCTAATTTCTGTATTGAACACAATCAAACTTCCATAGTTTCACTTATGATTTCAAGAGGATTTCTAAAGGGAACCTTCTTGATGAGTCCCCCTATAAGGGATCCAGTTCTTCCATGGTACATAACTATCAGGCTACAGGCATTATCTTGCCCCCCCCCAATTTGAACCAGTAGCTAAGATGGATCTAAAATTCCTCTCTTGGAAAACTATTTTTCTCGGGTCTACTTCACATTGTCGTAAGCTGACAGTATCGAGTCTGATATTGTTGGCACGACAATATCGAAAGTGAAGAACAATGTGCAAGTAAATGGAAATCTCTGTAAGGGGAGATTTCTGTTTACCTCAATGTAGTGCAGTCTCGGAGTTGGTATATTTAAGTAGGGGGTGTGGGGGTGCAGGGGGGATTGCCCCCCTGCCTACACCATTTTGTTTTGTTTTTTTTATTTTTTTTTACGTTATTCTATGTTTTACTTAATCAATAAAGTTCGACCTGTATTAATTTGATTAAGTAAACTTTCAATAACGTGAAATAGACTAATTTTTCTGGTGGCCGTTACTTCTGTGTAAAGGATTTCAGAACTGTAAGCACTGTCCTGTAACCCCCTTATATCATTTTCCATAAAAACAAAGTGTTTTTGAGAACCAATCCAGTCTTCCTTCCAAAGGTGGCATCCCTTGGGGAACCTGAATCAGACTGTAAATTTACAAGTCTTCTATCCAAACATTTCTAATATGGGAGAATGTATTTTACATTTACTGGATGTTGACAGGCAGTTCAGGTTTTATCTGCACAGGATCAAAAATATTAGGAAATATGATGCACTCTTTGCCTTTTCCAAAGTTAAATTGGGTCACAGTGTATCTAAGGTCACACTCTCTAGATGGCTTTCTGATTGTATAATCTTTGTTTATGACA
This sequence comes from Protopterus annectens, assembly GCF_019279795.1. Classification (NCBI taxonomy): domain Eukaryota; kingdom Metazoa; phylum Chordata; order Ceratodontiformes; family Protopteridae; genus Protopterus; species Protopterus annectens. The sequence continues at coordinate 1,134,212,979 of NC_056737.1, forward strand.
AGCTGAGGTTTGTCTTACACAAGAAGTCCAAAGCTCATTCAGCAAAGGCTATAGCCACCTCTACTACTTTTATGCTCAGAGTTCCTATTGATGAGATTTGTGCTTCAGCGACTTGGGCTACTGTTCACACTTTTGTGTCCCACTACAAGCTGTATTTCCAGTCCAGATCATGTACATCTTTGTTTCCATGATTCTCAGCAATAGGCTTCCGTAATAATACCCAGATGTTTGGTAACTTGAGAATCTGTCTCAGTGTATGAATCGAATGAAAAAAAGACAACACTGAATACGAAAGTTATGTACTTGCTATAACAATAGATCCATGTTGTCTTGCTTTTGTCTGGTGCATCATCCTTCCTTTGTTTCTCTTCCTAGGTTTTTAGCTGGTGGTGCTCTTTGATTTGATGGACACCTCCCGGAACCTTGTCTTTCTACAGCCTCAAACTGCTGTCCCACCTTATGACCATTTCTTGTCCATGTTAAAGGCTGTCAGTGTTGTGATAGAGGAATAACTTTTCTGGTTATGAGCAGGCAACTCAGTCCGAGATAATTGGGGAAGATAGAGTCAGAGCCCTGGATCCACAGCTTCTAAAAGGTGCCAAAGTCAGATCAGATTGGATCCCATAACCCAAATGTTGAATGGATGAAAACAAGACAGCATGGCTCTATCATTGTGGTGGGGTCTGTGCCATATCATTGAACAGCCACATTGCTGAATGGCATCTATTCGACATTGCAGTCTGTCAAACCACCACTCTCCCACTAATTATATATACTAACTCCAAGATCGCACTACAGTGGGGGAAGGGCAAATTTCCTGATTCCTACCATAACGTTATCTCAGTTAGAATAGTTTGACAGACTGCATTGTCCATGAGAATGCCATTCAGCAATGTGCCCATTTGATGATAGACCCATTGTGGTGAGTAGATAACCTTCATTTATACAGCTTAAATGAATTTAGGGATAAATCAGCTTTCAGCAGGGCATCTTATTTCTGAGTGATGACTGAACTTTATTATATAGCAGTGAAGATGTATCAAGGGGTCACAAAAGAGAGACTGTAAATAGAGATGGTAGATTTAAAAAAACATGTATGACACTGTTTAGTATGGAGGATGTTACTTGAGTAGCAGCAGCTCAGAGGGAGTTTACATATTAATCTCCAAAATGCAATAACTGTGCTAGTGTAGACACAAACTATTTATCACAGGACTGTGTATGTTTGATGAAAGTATTAAGATCCATCCAGTAATGATATCTGATCACATATTATCAGGTACACAATATCATCTGCAAATAAAGCCAACTTTTCTTGATTACAATACCAGTTATATCCTTGAATTTCTGAGTCCCTTATTTACTTTGCCAATGGCTGTAACCATAACACGTATGTCTACATGGTGCAGTGGTGCAGCGGTTTGCATTGTCGCCTCTCCGTAAGAGGTTCTCTGGTTCAGTTCTCAGCTGGGGTCCCTTCTGTGTGGATTCTGTATGTCCTCCCTGCATTTGTGTGGGTTTCCTGTGGGTATTCCGGTTTCCTCTCACATTACAAAGACAAGCATCTGGAGCGTTTCTCCCTGGACGTCTGCTGAAAATTGGCTGATTCCAACTCGGACTTTCCCAGTAAACATATGTTAAATAAATAAATAATAAAATATAACAGTCTGGTTCCTCTGTTCAGACACAAGTTAGAGAGGAACCCCCCCAACTTTAATTTTTGCCTCTGATTTTTCATATATCCTCCTAATTAACTTTATTATTGTATCAGGGAGTGCAAATGCTTCCATTTCCCTACTCATAAAATCCCAACTTATTCTGTTAATTGATATCTGTGCATCAAGACCCACCAACAACAGTGGTATCTTCGTACATTCTACTTCCCTGTGGATCATCATTGTTCTATTTTGTCAGATTTTGCCTCCACTCCACAAATTGATCCATATCATTTAATTTTGGCAACACCTTTGCCATTCTTTGATCTATTATAGACGTAAACACTATAATTATTATTTAAAATTGAAATGGGCCTATATGAAGCTGGGTCTGATGGGTCTTTACTGTCAAGTATTGTAGCTACCACAGCTTTCTTCCAGGATGTCGGTGTTTCATTTCTTTTTGAAATACTGTAAAACAAAATCTTCCAGATGTGGTTCAGGCACACCAGGAGATGGCTCACAGTTAATTTATTGAAATAAAAGTTCCACACAAGCGCTTTCACCCTGCCACAATGCAGGGCTTTATCAAGTGAATAAAACACATACAATTCCGATCCTTTATGTATCCTGTTTCTCAAAAAAGGCGCGCCAAAGTATCTTAAAGGTGTATGAACTAAATCACTAAGTACTTAAATAAGTAAAAATTAAAGAATAGTTCACATTTTTCCTTCAATGTAAAAACAATGCAGTATCTTAAAAAACAGCATAAAGCATTACTAAAATATTAATATAAATTTACACAATACCCCACTTTTAGAATTTACTGGCCTTCTTTATTAAATATGGCTTAATATAAATGTGGTCATTCAGACCTAGGTGGTTAGTTGCATTGTTTCACCTGCCAGTAGGTTTCCCTACAACTGAGCCAGTTCTCCTAGTTGCCTCCCCTAGGGTCCATACAGACCTGTTCCAAAATTCCTAATAAAAATCTAGTATAGCTAAGCTATAAAGAAAGATGCCTGTAAAGAGCATTGTTCAGACTCTTCTTCTTAATATTGTAAGTATCTTCGTAAATACGCTTTCCCAATGCTTTTTCAGATTTCCCCACATAAAAACTATACCCTTAGTCCTACAGTTGCCCCTCCTAAAATGTATAACACTCTTCACATTATTGTCCAACACTGTCTGTTCCTTACCAATGATGTATTTGCAGTACCCACATCTCCCTCATTTTCTAGTTCCAAGCTCACCCTGATTTTGTCTCATTCCTATTTCTTTCAAAAACTTTTTTCAAATTAGTACTCATCTTAAAAGCAAATTTGGGAGTCTTGCCTATTTTTTGCACAGTCTTGATTAAATTTTTAATATTTTCCAGTTATTCTTAAATCCTTGATTTCCTATGAGGCATAACAATACTGAATCACCAAAGCCTTTGTAAAATGTTGCTCGTTGTCACCCCTGTAACATGGAAGGACTTGCTGAGTTTCACCTAGTAAGGGCACATATTTATTTAAATGATTGGGTTGAAACATTTAAGAGCAAAGGAAATGTATTTTGTGGAAACTTGGAACCCAAGACTATTTTTGTCAACCATGAACGTTCTGTTGCAATGGCTCCATTAAAAGCAGGAATAAGAGACTTAGAGGACAAACTATTTAAAAGAAAAAAATGTAAATTTGGACATTGCTTATTTGGAGGAATGTTTAAACAAGCATATAATCCTACAGGGGCTGCATGTATGTAAATACCCAGAAAGGTTTTTATATGGTAATGTTATGGTTCAAGAGTTTAATCAAATTTTTGATGAATGTGGTTTCAGGATGATGGCATTAATGCTAAAATATGCTAAAAAGAAAGTGGAGTTTTTATTAAGAGAAGCAGAAAGGTTAAATAAGGCCATCAGAGATGATTTACTGTTTGAATTTCACAAAGATGTTTATGAACATTGTTTTGCATGTGTTGATAGAAAATGTGAGGAGGTTATTTTAAGGAAGCAAAAAAAGTTAATTAGAGACTTAAAACAATATAAGGACAATAAGGCCTACTTATTTAAAGGGAGGTTTAGCAGGAAAAGTATGTATGAAACTATGAATGTTGATAACATAAATGGGTCCATTCAGTTAAATAACAACCCAAGTGAGGGAATACCTTGTGATGGTGGTAATGTGCAGGCCCTAGATGAAACTGATGATATAAATGTGGCAGTTATTGGACGTAAAACACCAAATCCTTTGGACCCCAAAGTTGGTCTAGATTTTATTACGCATTCTGATGGGGGGTGGTAAAGAGGATGTGAATGAACAGGATTTTTCTACAGGCAAGGGGAAAGGGACAAATCAACTGAAGACCAAAAAGAAGGGGAAGGTATAGTGGTTGGTGAAGGCGGTGTGACTCTCTTAATGGTTTCAAGATTTTCAATTTGAGTGGAATTGAAATTAAATTAGAGCACTTTCAACTTTTTGAAAAGGGTTTTAAATTTGTTCCTTTGGCTGGATTTGATGTCTGTGACACCCTCATTGAATTAAAATAATTTATTAGAAAGCTACATTTTGCTTTATTATTTGACCAGCAAAACAGTAGGAGTGACATTACCTTTAAACAGGCAGGTACATATAATCCACCTTTGCACCCAGCATTACAAGTTTTTGAAGCAGTATGTGCATCTGACATCTATGCGTTAAGTACAGATAGGAATTTTAGGAAGAGGTGTGGATACAAACAAAATTGAACTGTAAAGGAGAAGCAGGTAATGGATGAATTGATAAGTAACAAAAAGATCTGTATTATGAAAACAGACAAGGGGGGTGATATGGTTCTGGTCAGTGCTATTAATTATTCAAGTAAGATGTTAAGAAATTTTGAATGATACCAATGTCTATGTGCCATTTTCTACTAATGAAGTTAATATTTCTTATAGGAAGTTGGATTTGGCAATAGAGGAATTTATATTGGAAAACAGACTTGATCAGAAGGTAGGTGGAATACTGCAGATTAAGAAGCCTAGACTTGCTTCTTTTTTTTGGTATTCCCAAGATACATAAGAGTACCACCAGTCCACCCTATAGACCTATTGTTTCTGGGAAAGGGTCTAAAACTTATCCTATAGCTACCTTTTTAGACCATTCACTCAAACATATTGTGGACGGGTACCCAGACTTATTAAAAGACTCTTGGGATTTTTTGCGGAGCTTAACCCCTGAAACTTTTGTAGAGTGTGTTGTTTAACCATTGATGTAGTTGACTTGTTTTCATGCATTCAGACTGAGGAAGAATTGGAGTTTTTTTATGCAATTCTTAATGAGAAAAGCTCCTTACTTAATTTGGAGATATATGTACTAGTTGAACTCATGAGGATGGTATTAGAGAACAATTACATCTACTTTGAGGGGGAGACCTTCAAACAGATTAGAGGTGTAGCTATGGGGCAGCTTGTGCCCCCATATATGCCAATCTAGTCCTTTTGAAATGGGAAATTGTGTCTGTGTTTAATAGTGACTATTGGAAATGTATCAAACTATATCAGCATTTTAGGATGATATTTTTGTCATATGGGAGAGACCTGAAGATACTTTAATCCACTTCATAGAGTATTTGAACACTACTACAGATTTCCTAAGATTTAAATATAAATACAATAGGACTGTGATTGACTACTTGGATGTGAGAATGGACAAGATTGAAGGACGGTTAAAATCCAAGATACATAGAAAAAGTACATTTAGTAATTCTTATCTCCCCTACACTAGTGCGCACCCTTGGAAACAAAAGAGAAGTATTGTGAAAGATCAGATGGTCAGGGCAGCTAGGATGACCTTGAAAAGAATTGACTTCTTGGATGAAATACAGTTGATTTCTAAACTATTTAATGACAACGGGTACCCTATAAGTTTAACTGAGGAGGTAGCTTTAGAAGTCGTTGAGGTATGGGGTGTCAAATATGTGTCCTTACTAGGTGAAACGCAAGTCCTTCCACATTACAGTGGTGATGACGAGCAACATTTTACAAGGGCATTGGTGATTCAGTATTGTTATGCTTCACAGGAAATCATGGATTTGATTAAGAATAATTGGAAAATGTTAAAATTTAATCAAGACATTGGACAAAAAATAGGTGAGACTCCAAAATTTGTTTTTAAGATGGGTACTAATTTGAAAAAAAGGTTTTTGGAAGAAATAGGAATGAGACAAAACATCAGGGTGAGCTTGGAACTAGAAAATGTGGGAGATGTGGGTACTACAAATACATCAATGGTAAGGAACAGACAGTGTTGGGCAATAATGTGAAGAGTGTTATACATTTTAGGAGGGGCAACTGTATGACTAAGGGTATAGTTTATTTGGCCTTATGTAAAGACTGTCCCAGTTTTTACATGGGGAAATCTGAAAGAGCATTGGGAAAGCGTATTTATGAACATACTTACAATATTAAGAAGAGTCTGAACAATGCTCTTTACAGACATCTTTCTTTACAGCCTAGTCATACTGGATTTTTATTTGGAATTCTGGAACAGGTCTGTATGGACTCTAGGGAGGCTACTGGGAGAGTTGGCTCAGTTGTAGGGAAACCTATTGGCAGGTGAAACTTAATGCAGCTAACCCCCCAGGTCTGAATGACCATATTTCTATTAAGCCATATTTAATAAAGATTGCTTTTGCACTGAAGGAAAAATGTGAACTGTTCTTTATTTTTTTTTAAATTATTTAAGTACTTAGTGATTTAATTCATGCACCTTTAAGATACTTTGGCGCCTTTTTTGAGAAACAGGGTACTTAAAGGATTGGAATTGTATGTGTTTTATTCACTTGCTAAAGCCCTGCGTTGTGGCAGGATGAAAACGCTTGTGTGGAACTTTTATTTCAATAAATTAACTGTGAGCTGTCTCCTGGTGTGCCCGGACCGCGTCTTTTTTCATTGGTTTACATTTGTGGTTATTTTCTGCTGTTTCTGTGGTTCAAAATCTTCCAGATGTTTATCACTTTCTTTCGTCCTAGCTTCCAAACTTCTACAGGAATGCCACCTATTCCTGGAGACTTTCCTGCAGATAGATAATGCTTCATTATTTTAATGTCGTCTCCTCCTATTTTAACTTTTAATTGTTGAGCGTCATCTACCTGTAACCTTGGCATACCTACGTCTTACAGAAATTTCCAGAAATATTTCCATTTGTGATTTTTCTTGATTTCCTAATTTCTCAGTTTTATATAGATTTTCATAAAATTTCCAAAATATCTCTAATATATCTACATGGTCTTTGGTCATTTCTCTTGTTATAGTCTTCCTAAGTTTGGCAATGAACCTTTCTACTTTCTGTTGCCAAAGTCATTGTGCTAAAAGTTTTTGTATTCTGGAGTTAATAAAAAATAGTTGCTTAAAAGCAATCTTTTTAAACACATTCATATTACCAGACTCTCTTATTTTCTCTCTAACATTCTGTATGTTTGCCTCTTCTTCTATGGGATCACCTTATTCTGCAATACATTAGCCTTTGTCATCCCTCCAAATAATTCTTATTGCTTCTTAACCTTGTGTTTTTTCCTTTTATTTCTACTCTATTTTTAATCTCGTCTTCCATTTTATCCCACATACTAGCTACAACTTTTGAAGAAATTTCTGTCTTCTGTAATAACTCTTGAATAATTTCTACTACCCAATCTTTAATCTCTTTTTAATAGGTATGTGGGGAGGCTCCAGTGTCTCATTTTTATTTCATTCCCCTGCATTTTTATCTTAGCTGTTATTGGTGCATGATCTGAAATAATTATTGGATGTGTCGAGGCTTTTGATTAAATGCACACGTTCCTGTGAAATGTAATTTCTGTCTAGCCCAGTCCAGTTATTGTACTTTGGGGAATAATATGTACATTCACTTAGAGTTGCGACTACTGAATTTATGTCTTCTATACCAAATATTTTCATAGTGTTCTTCCGAAGTCTACCCTCTTTTGTTTTATTTTCCCTTCTAGGTCCCCAGATATGTCGTAAGTGTTGCAGATCAAGTTTAAGTACACACCTATAAGTAATATTTCCTGCTGAAAGCTGATTATTTCTCCCAAAACTTAAACTCCATAATAGCAGTTTTTGATGGAATATAAATAGATGCCAGCATAGCCCTCCTCCCTTGCCAGTAGCCCCTTATTACCACAAATCTACCATTATCATGTTTTTCCTCTTCTATAACTATTGTAGCTCCAGTAGGAATTAGTAGAAGTACTCCCCATTTCCTTTATTTGTAATATTCTTCTGAATATTCATCCATCCCGAAATCCTCAAATTCACATAATCAGTTATTTCCAAGTGTGTCTCCTGTAGCATTATTTACACACTGCATTTCTTAATATAATTCAGTATTAGTATTATTTGTATGTACCTGTGAGGCCATTCACATTCCAAAAATAATATGGCTAGTGTAGCCATTATAATAAGTTATGACTCCCTCCGATTATATAATGTTAGTTTTTTGTAAATATCTGTTTCCACTTTTTGTATTACATGTACCCAATAATGTTTGGCAAGTTAATCCTTTATGTAGTTGTGTTTTGTCATCTCCATTTGAACCCATGTCACATTTTAAAATACCTTTTGTTTTTAATGAAAACCCTCACAAAAAACACACCTCTGAACACTCCCATAACCTATAAATTTAAAACAAACACACAGAACTATGTATATCTTCAAATAGCGAAGTTTAACCCTCCTGATAGCAACACTTCTCCCAAATCTACACCTGCATCCACAGGCATTAACTATACTAAAATTAAGATTATCCATGTATGTTACAGCATGTGCTTTGCTCCTACATACAATAATTGCTGTGTGTTCTTTTCTCATCTTTATTCCCCTCACAGATGTGATAAATCATTTATATTCTTTTGGAAAGCATTAACTTTTAACCTTAAGAGAAATTCACTGGCTATCTTTAAATAAAACAAAATTATACATTGTTCTAGTAAATCCATTAAAGTATTTATCAGAAAAAATTATGTTAAGTTGTCATTCTCTCCTTCATTCTTCTGGATGGGTTCGGAGATGACCCTCGGCTCCGACTCGGCCTATACTATAGCTCGAGAGCTATTTTTACCAGCTCGAGGCAGCCCTATATCCCACAATACCATGCACTAACTCCCCAGATCTCGTTTGCCACTTCGCTGCGAGGTTGCTTTTTTTACCGGCTCAGGTCAGTAAAAGGAATTTTCAATAAAGTTTCTATTTTTTGAGGTAGTTTCTTAGGTTATTTTCCCTCATTAGTTCTTTATCGATATTGTTACTTATTAGTGTTTGTTTCGTAAGCCCTACCCACCCCTTTAGTTAACTTTTATAATCGGGCCTACCGGCTTTAGTTTTTCTGTTTACTCACCCCCTTAGTGTGTGTGTGTGTGTGTGTGTGTGTGTGTGTGTGTGTGTGTGTGTGTGTGTGTGTGTGTGTGTGTTGTTGTTCTAGTCAGCCCCCTCATCTCCCCCTTGTGTGTTAAGTAAGTGAGTGTGTGTGCTGATTGAGTTACTGTCTTTAGGGCAATGTCCAAAGACGTTAAGGTCTCGGGATTCAAGAAGTGTAACTCGTGCTGTCAGAAAATGTCTCTGACAGACGGTCACACTTCTTGCATCTACTGCTTGGGGCCTTTGCACCTGCAGGACTCTTGTTCCATCTGTCACGGATTTAGTTCAAGAGTCCTGCAGGAGCATCATAATAAACTTATTTTGAAGGGCTTATTGAAGGCCGATGATTCCCCGTCCAAGTCTGGCTCAGGGAAGTCATCTAAGCCCACCAAACCCTTGGCTCCAGTTTCTGAGTCGAGGGCTGGCAAAATTGAGATTGCTCCGACATCGTCTCCAGTCCGAGCCGATGCGAGCAAGATCATTTCCACTCCAAAACCCATATCAGAGCCGACTTCAGCACGCAAGTGCTCTAGGTCTCCTTCACTAGAATCCGTCCGATCGGCTCCAAGATCACTCCTCCTATCGGAGCGGAGTCATGGGACTCATTCCTCCAGGTCGTCTAGGCTTTCCGACCATGATATTGAGAGGGTAGTCAGTAGACTCATAAAATCTCAGGCACTGGCCCAAATGCTCCAAAGCCTGTCTCACCAGACTGTGGCTCCCTCGGTGCCACCTTTGATTCCTCCTCCGACTCTCCAGTCGAGTTCGGAGCCGGAGTTTGTCGGAACTGTAACCTTGCCCATGTCGGAGCCGATACTTCCACCTTCGGCTCCAGTGTCATTGGCTCTGACTTTTTCATTGGTACCATCTATGGAGAGATCCGGGCGCCGAGACTCCATTGTCGGCTCCGAGGGGGTGAGTGGCATCGGACCCTTATCCGACCCAGCTCTCCCTCTCGGAGCGTCAGCTCTGGTTAGTTCAGCCCCGACATCATTCTCGGAGCCTTCTCTGTCGGTGCCGGAGGCAGTTCGGGTATCTTCGGAGCCAGGACTGCCTTCGGTGCCTGATAGGGGGGCTTTCAAGGTGATGAGGAGCGTGCTGGATCCAGTGTCCGCTCCAAGGTTGGGTTCTTCAGCTCCTCCCTCTACAGTGCCTGTTACTGTCTCTGGCCATCCTCTTGCAACTGATAGCAGAGATCCAAAGCATAGGGTACCCACTTTGGCTGTCTCTTCCTCCTCCGAGGCCTCCTCTGAAGCTTCAGAGGAACCCCCTAGGAAAAAAACAGTGCAAGAGGAAGCACATAGACTCCTCCGAGTCTCTCACTTCGGACACCGACTTGGATGAGTCGGAGGGTTCCCCGAGATCCCCCTCTGAGGATGTCTCCTTTTCAGACATCCTAGAGATCCTGAAACAGAGGGGGAATTGGTCCACCCTTAAACCCTCCGAGGAAGAGTCGGTTTACCTTGACGCTTTTGGGTCTCACCTTCCACCTCCTGGGTGTCTCCTCCCTTTGACCCACTGATGGAAGTAGTGGCCAGAAAGGCGTGGGCAGCTCCTGACTCAATGGAACCTACCCCTAGGAGGCCTTCTAAATTTATTTCTGCTCCGGAAGACAAACCATTTCTGACCAAAGGTGTCTCGGTAGATGCTATGGTGGTAGCAGACGCTACTAAGAAGGAATTAGCTGATCCTTTGGTAAATGTTCATCCTCCTAACAGAGTCCAGGACCATGGACAGGTACGGTAAGCGGACATTTGCTTCAGCGACCTTTGCTATGCGGTCGCTGAACTATTTATGTCATTTCACCCGCCTTCAGAGAGATTTGCTCAAAGAACTGGGTGAAACCATACAGGATCCTTCTGCTGTGGGGTATCAGGACAAGATTAACTCCCAGCTGGCTACCCTGAATTCCATTGCCAACTCCTCCATCCGGCTTATCTCCTATGCAGCCGATGGAGCGAGTAGGGCCGCAGGCACAGTTGTTGCGTTGCGACGTCACGCCTGGATGCGACTCTTTTGCTGATCCCTTCAAGGTGTCCTTCATCAACACCTCCTTTGATGGTTCAGAATTGTTTGGACCTCAGGTGAAGAATACCCTCACCAGGTGCGAGCAAGCTGGTAAGACTCTCTCTGCCGTGGGAGTCCACTTTTCCACACCATCTAGACCTTACCCTAAAGGCCAGAAGGGTGGAAAGATGTGGTTCCGCAAACCACAGGGAGTCGCGCTTGCCGCACGTGGTGAACATCCCCCCAGAGGCAGAGGGGGGAACAATAATAGATGCCGCCCCAGGGGCAGAGGGGGTCCACAGAACCAGGGTTCCAGGAAATCCTTCCCTGACCAATCCTTTCAGCATCCCTGAGAAGCTGCCCGACTGTCCACCTTCGGAGGCAGTCGGGGGGAGATTATCTCTGTACCCGGAAGCCTGGCAATCCCTCTCTCAAAAACCACAAAAATTGAAAACGGAACTGCAAGCAAAACAAACGAAGTACAGACTGCCAAATAATGTAGAAAGTAAAAAGTCTGATTTAATAAACTTAAGCGCTTTCAGAAGATCCCGTGCCCTTCCTTCCTCAGAAGTAACAGACAAACAAATAAAATCAAACGGGATTACAAGCAGCAGCTCATATTTAAAAACAGTTAATCAATAAATTAACTAATTAAGCAATTGAACCTTTAAAAACCACAATGTGGAAATGCAGTTAATATCACATCTACTTTACCTTACAGCAAGTGTAAAAATAAACTGTAAACGTTTTACTGTAAGGCACGTAGTGTCTATTCAGGAACAATTCAATGTTAATAATTCAATATTAATACTACATGCATTTTAGAACCTGCATAAACAATTGTTAAACATGATTGCCAAATAATGGTTCTAAAATGCTGTTTGAATGCTTTTTAAATGAATAACTAAACTAAACTAAAATGATGGATAAGTACCACTCTGCAGTAAAAATAATATTAAGCCCATTTAAGACAATTAAAATAATCAGTCAAAAACAGCTTGCACCGCATTTCACGTGGTAAATAAACTAAATTTAACAAATGTTTATAATCCTAGTACCTGAAACTGGCAAGTAAAGCTATCTTTTTAATGCCAGTTTTTTCAAAATACAGGCAATAGATATTTGTTCATTCAAACCTGGTAGGTGACCCGCTGCAGTCCTTATTTGCCAAAATAATTCTTCCATATCAAGGTGGATTTGCCATGGGCCAATGTATGGGGTATCATCTACCTGCTTCAGTACTGTAAATTTAAATTTATGCGTTGGGTATTCGATAATGTGGCAAGCCAAAGCATTTGTTTTGTCTTTCTTAATCCCTCTCTCAAGACAAATGGGTACAGTTGATTATATCCGAGGGTTACAAAATCCCCTTCATTTCCCCTCCGATCCAATCGCCAAGACCCCTCCCAGACGTACCACCCGCACAAAGGGGTCAGGCACAGCTAGAAATAAAAAATCTGTTAGAAAAAAGAGTCATCCAGGCAGTCCCAGCAGACCAGCTAGGATCCGGAATCTACTCCAGGTTCTTTTTGGTACCAAAAAAGACAGGAGACTGGAGACTCATTTTGGACCTCAGCAAACTGAACGAGTCTGTGCAGAAGACAAAATTTCGGATGGTAACACTGCAGTCCATTCTACCCTTTTTGGGCAGAGACAGCTGGATGTGCTCGTTAGACCTTCAGGATGCGTACTATCATATAAAGATACACAGGCGCTCCAGGAGGTTTCTCTGCTTCCAGCTGGGAGCCAGTCATTTCCAATTCAGAGCCCTGCCCTTTGGTCTCACCACAGCCCCCCCCGGGTGTTCACCAAATGCTTGGCAGTGGTCACGGCTCACCTGAGACAAAAAGGATTCCAGGTGTTTCCATATTTAGACGACTGGCTCATTACCGCTACCACCAAGCAGCATCTTATAATAGCCAGGGATTACACCATTCACATTTGCAACAAACTAGGTATTTCCATAAATTTTGCAAAATCCACCTTGTCGCCTTGTCAATCTATAAACTTCATAGGCGCCGTACTAAACACCAGAGAAATATCTGCAACATTGCCACCTCAGAGAGTGACAGACATTCGGCGGAATGTTCGGTTTCTGTTACAGTCCAACAGAATTCAAGTCAAGTTAGTACTGAAAACGTTAGGCCTCATGGCAGCGGCTATCCTTCTGCTCCCCTTAGCCCGCTTCCACATGAGAATCAAAAGTGGATGCTTTTTTCTCAGTGGTCCTTTCAACAGCTCCCAATGACTCACAACATCTTGATAACCCCATCTTGCAAGAGACACCTCTCCTGGTGGATGGTCTCCCCTCAACAACTTCAGGGCAGACCCTTTGTTCTTCCCCCTCCAGTTGCCACAGTGACAACGGATGCCTCCCTGATTGGGTGGGGGGGGCACTATCAGGGCAGGACTGTCCAGGGCACATGGCAACAATTAAAATGCCACCTGCACATAAATGTCCTGGAGATGAGAGCAGTGCTTTTATCGTTGCACGCCCTTCAGGATTCTCTTCCCACCGGGACTATAGCAGTTCAAACAGACAATATGTCTGTAGTGTGGTACATAACCAAGCAGGGCGGAACAAAGTCCTACCCCCTATGTCGGGAAGCACTCAAACTTTGGCAATGGGCGATCTCCTCTCAACGGTTTCTGATAGCAATGCACATCCCCGGGAGGTCCAACGTCATAGCGGACAGACTGAGCAGAACAATTCTCATGCCTCACGAGTGGTCTCTAAATCAAGCGGTAGCAGAGAGAATTTTTCAGAAGTGGGGCCAGCCTTGCTGCGACCTTTTCGCATCCCCTCAAAACAGCAAGTGCCTCGACTTCTTCACTCTCTTCCCTCTACCAGGCCATCCCCCAGAGACGCTCTCGTCCACGATTGGCCTCGGGGTCTTCTATACGCATTTCCCCCCTTTCCGTTGATTCCGCAATTAATTCAGAAAGCAACCGCATTGAGATCCAAAATGATCCTCATTGCTCCGTATTGGCCTCAACAAGTATGGTTTCCATTCCTGCACCGTTATCTACTGGAACAGCCCTGGCATCTGGAACCCCTTCCAGACCTTTTGACCCATCTAACGGGCAAGCTGCACCAGTCTCTTCGTTCCCTCAACCTCACAGCTTGGTTGCTCCACTTCCAACAATAGCCAGGCTTCCCTTTATTTCTCTTCCTGTCCGTGATATCATTCTTGCTTCCCATAAGTACAATACTAGAAAGACTTATGCGAGCAAATGGAAGCGTTTTTCGTTCTGGGCAGAAGCTAGGTCCGTAGATCCTTTTAATGCACCAATTCATAAAGTTCTAGATTTTCTGGCGGAGCTTTTTCATTCAGGATCGTCATCGGCCACTATCAAAGTACAACTAGCGGCCATTGCAAATTTTCATGTGGGGCTCTCGGAAGCAAATATTATGTCCCACAAACTCTGTAAAGCTTTCCTCAAGGGCATCTTCTTGCTCAGACCTCCCATTAAGGATCCTCCTCCACAATGGGATTTAAATTTAGTATTAACATATTGATTCTCCCTCCCTTTGAACCTGCAGCTTCTTGCTCCTTCAAACTTCTCTCTTGGAAAACTCTGTTTTTGGTGGCTATAACATCTGCCAGAAGGGTATCGGAACTCCAAGCCTTGTCCATCCGTCCCCCTTATTTGGTTTTTCATAAAGACAGGGTAACTCTCAGAACGAATCCTTCCTTTCTACCAAAAGTTTCTTCTGAATCAAATCTGAACCACACTATTGACTTGCCTGTTTTCTTCCCAGATTATTCAAACAGGGCTGAACAGAAATTACTTTCCTTGGATGTTCATCGTCAGCTGCGGTATTATTTAGACAGGACAAAACAATTCAGAAAATCAGAACAGCTCTTTCTCTCTTATGCTGAAGGAAAGAAAGGACTTCCAGTATCAAAGGTAACTCTTTCCAGATGGTTGACATCCATCATTACCTTTGTCTACGAGTTGAGACACAAACAACTTCCGTCTAGGCCTAAGGCTCATTCAACCAGGGCACTATCAACATCAACAGCCTTTCAAGCAAGGTTACCATTAGATACCATATGTGCAGCAGCTACATGGGCTTCTCAACATACCTTTATTACCCATTACAAGCTCAATATAACCTCCAGAAATAGAGCTGACTTTGGTTTCACCGTACTCAGGAGTCTGTTCCGTTGAGCCACCCAGGACACTATGCTAGAGAATAGAGTATTGTTAGAGTATAATGTACAAGTAACAAATAATTCACACATGTAGCAGTCACTAGAAAGCAAAGAATGTAATGTTTACACAAGTATAGAACTGTATGCATGTATGTAATATCTACTACTCCTGTGATGCAGTAATATAGTAAAAGATCAATTCAAGTCTGGCAGTTGGCTTAAGAGATTAATGAGCTGTTCATAAGCTGTTCCCTTTGGTCCAGTGGTACAAATTTGATTGCCCCAGCCTCCATTGCTTAACTGTGTGACTCTGAGCAAGTCACTTAACCAGACCCCGCTCCTGGGCTGAGTCTGAAAAAGGTCTACGGAGATCAGTGCTATACCCCAGAAAACAAAAACAAATACAAAAATAAATAAATAGTGATGTCCATAAAAGGGTTCCTTCTTGACTCTGTGTCATACTGTGTAAATTTTATGTTTATTTTTCAAAGGAGGGCATTTAAGACTCAGTGATATGTTTAAAACTCAATGACTTTAGAAGCAAAATATCTGTTGGTGTAACAGGTAACAGCAGAGTTTCTTAAGTAAGAGGCAATGATGTTTTTGTCTACTGTCTGAAAAGTGTTTGAATTGCATTATGGTGTAACAAGCAACAGCTGGATGTTCATCATGTTTCACTGTTGCAGTCATGACTGTAGGGTTCTCCCCTGCCGGCAGGCAGTCCTCAGTCGGCCAGAATCCCAAAGTCTGGGTCCGGCGTCGGCTGTTCAGCCATGATCCCTGATGTCAGACCGCCAGAAGTACAAAGCTGACAGCCGACGCCATGTTCTCCAGTCTTTCTTGCCGTGCGGTGATAGCAGTTCGCAAGTGCCGGTCGGCTGACTCCTGATAATTTTTTCTAATCAAACTTCAGTCCGAAGACATTCTTCTCCTACTCAAAGCTAAGTACCCCATTGGGGAAACTTTTTTCTTGCTCCAGTCCGATGTCAGAAAAAGTTAATAATTGTATTTCATGTGGGAAGCAAATACCTCATAAGGATTTTCATTCTGACTGTATTCCTTGCTTAGGCCCTGACCACGACGTAGCTAGTTGTCGGTTTTGTGCTAGATTCAATCAACGTACTATTAAATGAAGGTACGATTTTGCTTTTCATTACTTCGGTAGGCGTTTTAATTACAAAATGTCGTCGGATACAGTTCCGGCTACCGGAGTTCACAAATGACGCAAGGACAAAGACAGGCCTCCGAGGTCCAAATCAGACGATATCGCACAAGCAGAGCCAGCTTCAGGTTCGGCTGTCGTCAGTGAGGCGCTTTTGCAGCCCCTGTCGTCGGCCATTTCGGAACAGATAGCCGAAACGGACTCCCACGAGGAGCCAACTAGGCCTTTGAATATTTCTGTTGCAGGACCTTCGGACAATGCTCCTTCGGATGGGTCTGGAACCGCTGTGCAGGTACCAGCTTCCGAAGGGGTTTTCAGGCCTACTCAGCTTCTAATAAAGGCAAAGCCAAAGACAAAGGCAAAGACTCCCTCCAAGTCAAAGACTGCAGCCCAGGCCTCTTCTGATCCGGCTCCCAAGTCTCAGAAACAGTTACTTAAGATGGCGGAGGACTTAATTACTGTGATTAGGGGTTCACATCCCCCTCCAGATAAAAGGCCAAGGCAGGAAGTTTATTATGACTCCTCTGTTTCTTCTTCTGACCAGGAATATTCTTTCCCCCCTCATGAGGATTCTGATGCTGAGGAATCCATTCCTTCAGCTTCTCCCCCTGAGGATTTCTCTTTTGGGGAAACTTTGCATGAAATGAGGGAACATTTCCACTGGGAAGGACAGGAGTATTCGGAATCTAAGAAAAGACTAAGGGATTTTCATCTTGTTCCCCAACATAGACCCCTGGCTATTCCTCCTATTTTGGATATTGTGGATGATGCTTTTTCGGAGGCTAACTTAACTCCTGACTCTTTTCCTCCAGCTCCTGTTAAGCCAGACAGATACTATAGGGTTCCTGATTCCCACCAGTTTTTATACAAGAACCCTACTGCTGACCCTGAAACCATTTCTCAGGGTCCTAAGGGCGTTAAGGCCGCTTCTGCTAAAAACCCCTTTCCCACTGAGAAGGATTCCAGATCTTTAGAAAGATGGGGCAAAAAAGTGTACACTTCTGCTACTTTATCTATTAGGGCTTTAAACTGTCAGTTTCATATGCTGAAATACCAGCAATTTCTCCTGTCTGTTTTAAAGCAAAAGCTAACTTCCATTTCCGCCTGTGCAGATGGTAAGGAACTACATGACTTAATGCATGCCACTGAACAAGTTGGGAAGCATGGGTTTACACTGTGGATTTGATGCCTTGGAGGCTTCTTGTAGGGCTGCTGCCTCTGGCACAGTAATTAGAAGGCATGCATGGTTAAAGGAACAAAGTTTGCCAGATCAAGTAAAAGCTAAATTATTGGATGCTCCTGTTCAGCATAATGTTTTGTTTGGATCTAAAGCTGAAGAGGTGATTAAAAAGATGGAGGACAAGGCAAAGTCCATGCAAACAGTTAAAGATTTCTTACAAGTACAGCCACCCAGATTTAATAGGAATTGGCCTACAAAAAATTGGTCCTTTCCCAATTCAGACAGGCCTCAGAGGGGTAGATACAGACGCCCCCGAGGTAGGCCTCAAACGCAAGCCTCTTATAGACCAAGACAGTGGACTGCTTCCACCCCTAGGGGAGGAGAAGACAGGCCGCAAGCTCATAGAAAACAGACTCAATGACTCCCTCTGTTGGGCTGTAGGAACTTCTTGCCTGGAAGCCCCTCTCGGAGGAAAACTTTCTCTTTTTCACCTAAATTGGACTCATGTAACCCAAGACAAGTGGGTTCTGGATGTGGTTTCAAGAGGTTACAAATTCCATTTTCATACCCTACCAAGGCCAAGCGGATGGCCAGATCTTCCAAAACATCAATGGTCAGATGCCTTAAACCAGGTGGAAGCTCTCTTGACTATGAAAGCCATAGAACTAGTTCCACTTTCAGAGATGGGACAAGGTTTTTACTCAAGGCTCTTTCTAGTCCCCAGGAAGCAAAATTCATGGAGACCCATTCTGAATCTGTCACCAAAATTCAAGATGCTTACTCTACAGCAGCTACTTCTAATGCTGACCAAAAATGCATGGATGATAATTTTGGATTTAAAGGAGGCATATTTACACATTCCCATCAGACAGGAACGCAGAAAATACCTCAGGTTCAAGGCCGGATCGAGGCACTATCAATTCTCTGCGCTGCCCTTTGGATTATCTATTGCGCCCAGGGTCTTCACCTAATGCCTGGCTCCAGTAGTAGCTCATTGCAGACTCAAGGGAATTCAAATTTACCCTTATCTGGATGACTGTCTTATTCAGGCAGACAGCAAGGATGTCTTACTCCAGCATCTAGAGTTTGTTCAGAATCTTCTCAAGTTCCTGGGATTCACTGTAAACATAAAAAAGTCAAATTTGACACCCTCACAACAGATAATTTTTCTGGGCGCTTCTCTAAACACAACAACCCAGATGGCATTTCTGACATACGAAAAACAATTACAGCTGGCTTCAACTTTCAAAACCTTGGCAACTTTAACAAAGCTATCTGCAAGGAGATTCCTGCAGGCTCTGGGTTACATGGCCTCCTGCATCCTTCTCGTACCATATGCAAGACTACATATGAGGAAAATACAGTGGTACCTAAAAAGTGTATGGTCTCAGCATTGCCACAGTTTAGACATACTGATCTCCATCCTGCCTTGTCTTCAAAAGGAATTCCTTTGGTGGTCCAAGGCATGTACTCTAAACAAAGGAAAACCCTTCTGTCTGCCTCCTGCCACTCAGATACTAACCACGGACGCCTCAGATTATGCATGGGGAGCCCATTTTCATGGCAACTGTCTGCAGGGCCTTTGGACAAAGGATCAGAAGCACCTGCATATCAATTTAAAGGAAATGTTAGCCGTTCAGAAAGCTCTATTGGCCTTCAGGAATCTTCTACAACCAGGACAACTACTGATACGGACAGACAACACCACAGTTATGTGGTACATAAACAAGCAAGGGGGATCTCATTCCTATCCCCTTTGCAGACTAGCTATGGATCTTTGGAACACAGCTCTAGCTTGCAATCTGGACCTTCAAGCACAGTTTCTACCAGGGAAGCAAAACTTCCTGGCAGACAGTCTGAGCAGAAACCTTTCGGATCCACACGAATGGATGCTGGACACCGAAATATTCAAGATGATTACAGCAGTCTGGGGATGTCCTCACATAGAACTCTTTGCATCCCACCTCAGTCATCAACTACAGATTTTTTGCACCAGGACTTTCCACGATCAAGCTTGGAAAGTGGATGCACCATCATTCAGTTGGAGAAACCTCTTGGGATATGCCTTTCCGCCTCTTCCACTTCTTCCACGGGTATTATTAAAGATCAAGCAGGACAAGCCCAAGATGATAATCTTGCTGGCCCCAAATTGGCCTCGACAGTTTTGGTACCCAACACTGAAAAACCTTTGTCTGGAGCCCCCTTGGGTTTTACCACAGACTCCAAACCTTCTGTCCTAACACCAGGGTCAGATTCTACACTCCCATGTCAAAACTCTCTGCCTGGCGGCCTGGTTAATACAGGATCTTTGATTCATTCTCTTCTACCGAAGCAGGTTATGGATGTCATTTTAGAAGCCAGACGTCCTAGCACTAGAAAATCTTATGCAGGAAAATGGAAAAGATTTTGTTCCTGGATGCAGGCTCAGGATTCTGATCCTCTTATTCCTAACATTCCTCAGATTTTACTTTACCTGACAGACCTCTTACATAAGGGTCTCTTTCTCTTCCATAAAGATACATGCCTCTGCTATTTCTGCTCATTATAATACAGACCCTCCAATCTTTTCCCACCAGCTCATGAGACAATTTCTTAGAGGAGCTAAGAACTTAAGGCCCCCTAGATCTCCTCCCATTCCTGCTTGGGATCTCAACTATGTTTTGGAAAAGCTCACCTTACCTCCTTTTGAGCCTGCTGCCACATCTGACATCAAGTTTTTATCTTGGAAGACAGCCATCCTGTTAGCTCTGACCTCTGCCAGGAGGGTTTCAGAGTTGCAAGCCCTTATGGCTGTGGAACCTTATATTATTTTTCATCAAGACAGGGTGTCTTTAAGGACTAATCCTACTTTCATGCCTAAGGTGGTTTCCAAAATGGCTGTAAATCAAACTATTCACTTGCCAACTTTTTTCCCCACTCCTCAAAATAAAGGGGAAAGGATCTTACATTCCTTGGATGTACACAGACAACTACGTTTTTACTTGGACAGAACCAAGGACATCAGGAAATCAGAGCAATTGTTTGTTTCTTATGCTTCAAGTTCCCAAGGTAAAGCCATTTCAAAACAGACCATTTCTAAATGGATTGCTCTTGGAATCAGATTTTGCTATTCACACCATGGAAAGCAAATCCCAGGGAGTATAAGGACTCACTCTACCAGAGCTGCTGCCACTTCAGCTGCCTTCCTCAGGGGAGTTCCTACCAAAGACATTTTGGAAGCTGCAACTTGGAGTTCAGTGCATACTTTTTCCAAGCACTACAATCTACCTCTCTACTCTAAGTCTAGGGCAGGCTTTGCTTCTGCAGTCTTGCAGGGTCTTATAGCCGCCCCCTCTACTTTATGACCACCTCCCTTTCATTCTGCTTTGGGATTCTACCCTACAGTCATGACTGCAACAGTGAAACACAATGAACATAGTACAGTTGTGTACACTTACCATAAATGTAGATGTTCGAGTGTCTTCACTGTTGCAGTCTGGGTTTCCTCCCTCCTGTCCCTCTTATTTTTCTTTTGTGTGGTTCCTTTTTTCACCCTTCTTCTGAGGTGTATTTGCAAAGGGTATGGGACCTTACTCATTTTGGAACTCCTGACATCTGGGGCAAGAAAAACTGGAGAACATGGCATAGGCTGTCAACTTTGTACTCCTGGCGCTCTGACGTCAGGGAGCATGGCTGAACAGCCGACGCCGGACCCAGACTTTAGGATTCTGGCCGACCGAGGACTGCCTGCCGGCAGGGGAGAACCCTACAGTCATGACTGCAACAGTGAAGACACTCGAACATCTACATTTATGGTAAGTGTACACAACTGCACTTTTTCTTAAATATGAGACAGTGATATTTTCTACTCTCTGAAAAGTGTTTGAATAGCATTATCCTGATCTCAGTTTTCTGAAGTACTGCAGAATTGCTAAGGGCATTCAGTGACTTAATTCATATTCAATAATTTGAATTGGTACACATTACAGTGACAGGAAATGCTTATTTAGGGACTATAATTACATTGCAAGGGTGGGGCAAAAGGTGCAGCCTCCCTGCTTTCAAGGTGTTGGGGGCATGATTATGAAGTACCACTTGGGTGTCTGTGCACACTGGTATTCATCTCTGAGTGTTGATACTTTGCATTTGTGGTCTGTATGTGTGGCATTCAGACTGTAACAAGCCATTTGTTACATTTGTAAGAAGTTGTTACAGTACATGAGTGGGAAGGAACTTTTTTTTTCCTCTCCTCAACCTAAAATTGAGGGGGGCACCAGATCAGGGGATGGCACTTAGTGTCAAACTAACTACACCTCTGGAATTGACACATTAATTCATGTGGCTTGTCTAACTTCATGTCTAACATTATGTGTACGCCTTTAACTAATTTAAGTTAGTGAAGAATTTGATCAACTTGAATCTCTGTATGTTCATGTAGTGATGAATTTTGTTGTAGCATCAGGCAAAGTTGCATTTTGTTTAGTCATGACTAGTTGAGGGTTTCCAGACATAGGGTCTGTATGCAGAGTAGCCTTTTACAGTGGATAAGTTGTTGGTAGTACCAAAGATCATTACTGTTTTCAAAGATTTGACGGTAAACATTTTCAAGGATTACCATTTCCAAGTAAGACTAAAATCTTGTTATAAAGTTTATTTTAAGGTTGTAAGAAAATGTAAGCATGTTACTTAATGCCACATCGTCTGCATAGAGTGCAGTTAATCTTAGGTAGATCCCAGAGAAGATTGTTAATGAATGTAAATGAAACAGCAATGGTCCGAGCACTAATCTTTGAGGGACTCCCATTGTAAAGCTTCTTGCATTCTAAGAGAGAGTAATAATCACAGTCTGAAAGTTTCTGTTGTATAACGTTCTTGAGCCTCTGTAAGACTTTCTCAGACAACGCAAAGTAAGCAAGCAGGCCTGTGGAGGAGAGTGTCTTGATCGATACTTTCAAGGACCTTGTTAAGATATAAAAAAGATGGCATATGTGACAAGGCTGTCTTCCATTTTAGTCATTGGTTGGTTGCAGAGTATATTGCAGCACTTGTACTGTACTGTGGACAGCAGCATTTTGCTCATCTATAAAGATGCTATGTTTGATACAGCGTGATGGTCTGACAGGTTCAAACACTCATTAGAGAGTAGCACAGAGCCCGTATCCCAGGGACTTGGGTTCATAAACATGTTAAAAAAAAATTGGGCTGGGTTTAAAGGGAAACTAGCAAATCTTATTCTCATGGAAAGTATACATTAACATCTAGCCAGCCTGATTTGAAGAAAATTGCCCTTTAGTTTTGTACCTTTCTATAGACATACCCAATTATTCATAATGAATACGTTGCACAAGCAAATAATTCTGAGAGTGCTTGAGAGATGGTTGGTATGGATGATGTCATGATATTACAGAACAGAGAATTATAAAAGCACTTTCTCATTCAGCTTTTATTTGCCTTTAAATGTACATAGCACCTACCAGTAAAAAGCTGTTCTTTTCAACAGTTAACAGGTATATATATATACAGCATGTTATTTCTTTAAGTGTGCAACTTCCGTGAATTTTTTTTTTCAAGAGTCATTAGGATTGCGTAATAAAGTGCTGCGGAAAATTGAAGAACTGAGGTCTCAGCTTCCATCAGAACAAAGCGGCATTCCAGATGAGTTCCTGTGCCCTATAACAAGAGAACCGATGAAAGATCCTGTCATTGCTTCAGGTATTTATATTTAAGTGTTTTACTTCTGTGCATTTTAAGTTAGTAGACGCATTAAGCAGATGAAAGGAGAGGGCATATCTAAACATCTTGAAAGGAAAACATATCTGAATGTAGCAGTAATACTTCTTTAAGCTGTAATGAGCTATACTGTGGTGGTGGTGCTGTGGTAGCGCTGTCGCCTCACAGTAAGACGTTGTCCCATTCGAGTCTCAGCTAAAGCGTCTTCTGTCTGGAGACATGCGTGAATGGGCGTACCTTCGTTGAAGGTTGTGCGTCAGGGCTGGCAGCTCGGCACGTAAAAATCTACTGCCAATCATTAGCGGACCGGAGTTCCGCTGTGGCGGGCCCTAACCAGGAAAAGCCGAAAGACACAACAACAACATATATCCCCCATTGTTTCTTTGTGAATTGCTTATCCAGTCTCTCCTCATAATTCTTCCTAACCTTTTCTGATTAATTCTTACAGGTATCATGCATGTATTTTATATGCCTTACTAATTACTCCTTTCTTAACAGCCACTTCTGTTCTAGATTCTACTAAGAACTCTACCAGTGCTGGTCTTCCATTTAAGTTCCTTCTATTTCTTTCTCTTGGCCTGTACTCTGCTATCAATCCTTGATATGGAAGGTAATCTCCAACCTGCAGTCCAAGTAAGTTCTTTGCATCTACCCATTCTATTACCTTTCCCTCTCTAGTTATTTGCTCCCAATAGCTTGGTTCCTTTGCCAGTTTTCTCTAATACATTCCCGCCTCCTCTTGCCTGTTGTCTGTATCCCTAATTGCAGTCACACCTATCGGCAGAATCTCCTTTCTCCATTCACGTATTGACTTAGTTCTTAGAATACCAAAAACAAACTGGTAACAGGAATGAAGAAAACCAACAAAAACACATAGTCCTGTAGGACAACAGAAGCAAATCCAACCAAGTGTAAAAAAACAACTGCACTTTATTCACCAAAAGTATCAAGAAAAACACCAGAGTTAAGTGTTTTCATCATTTAGACTTCATCAGAACTAACAACCAAACAATTTATTTTCCTTATATACTAGTTTAAAACATTTTAACCTATCAACTCATAAGTTAGTGAATTAGTTGGTTAGTTGATTGGTTCCCACCCCCTTCCAGTTTAAAATTTCAATACAAAACATCCAGTGAATCCAATATATAAACTCATATAAAAATATATGCACATATGTAAAGACTATAATATACCATAATATAAAAAATACATGAAATAACATTTTGAATAATGATAAATAAACATAATGTGTGTGTCTGTGTGTGTATGTATATATATATATATATATATATATATATATATATATATATATATATATATACCTACAAAATTAAACTCCTAAATATCTTAATTTCATTATTGAACTAATAGAACAATAATCATCGAGTCCAGGTGGGTTATGGGCATCTAAAATATGTTGCCATTATTGTTCTATTAGTTCTATGTTTTATGTTAGATTTATCAAGTACAAAATAATGTCATCTACAATTAGAGCTCAGAGCTTCAGAGATTCTGGTGCTTCTCCTCCTTTTAAAATTCTTCTTCCCAACACCCAAACTCCACAGGAATACCATCTGTTTGTAGAGACTTCCCTGATTGATTATACATCACCATTTTTATCTGATCTCCTTCATTCTTAGCTATTAATTGTTGAACCTTATCATTTAACCATGACATAGTTACATTTTCCATAAGTATTTCCATGTGTGCTTTTATCTTGGTTTCATTTCATTTGGTGGATTTTCTTCAATTTTTATTTTTAGCAGCTTTACTGAATTATCACTCAAGATACAGGCAAACATACATTTATATAAAAGAAAACAAACCATATTAACATATTCCCAGTTGCAAACATTATACATAACATATAATTTTTTGTATATTTGTCATCAATTCAACATTACAGAATTGATCAATTCCTGCCTTCCCTCATAAACCTCACTCCTCCGCCAAAACATTATTCTGCATGTATTGTTCCCACAATTTCAATGTTTTTCTATGTAATTTGCTCATACCCTTTTCTAAGGATCTCATTTCCAGTTATTTTATCTGTGTTACAATATGCAGTACTTCAAATACAGTTAGTTTAGACTCTGATTTCCATTTTCTAGTATTTGCTTTTTTGGTAGCCACCAAAATTAAACCAACAAGGCCTAGGAAGTTCAGATCATGTATCCCAGCTCAAAAAAATAATTTCCTTAGTTACATCCGTTTGCTCACCCAGTATTTCTGACGGAATACTCTGTAGGGAATTTTTAAAGTCTGCCAACTTATTAAATTCCAAAAACCATATGTTTCCAGTTACATCTTTCTTCCCCATCATATCTCCATATTTGCATTCTACCTGAGTAAAATTTCTTTGGCGTCTGCTTGGGTATAAAAATACTTATGTACATTTCCAAGCAAAAATCCTAATTCTTCTAGAAATGCTCTGGTGTTATCAAAAATATTTGCTTAACAACCTTTATAAACTCATGCATATTATTGAAATATTCTCTTATTTTTCCCTTTAACAGTCTGCAGTTGCCCCTCTTCTAGTTCTGTGGGATTTCCTTTGTTGTGTAGTACTTTAACGTTTTTCAGCCCCTGTAAATAATTCTGGGTCTATATTATATGTTCAAAGTTTTAAAACTTCGACGCTGATATGATCAACACCATATGAGCAAAGTTTTAAAACATCAAATATATAATAAAAATAAACAAAATCAAAAAAAACTACCTGAATGCTCTGAGCAAGGGGGGCAAGCCCCCCTGCACCCCCACACCCCCCCATACTTAAATATACCAACTCCAAGATCGCACTACAGTGAAGTAAAGGGAAATATTCCCTACAGCGATCTCCGTTGAAACTTTCGAGCTTTCAAAAGTTCACTCATATGGTGTCGACCATATGAGACTTGAACTTTTGAAACTTCGAGCTTCTGATGTAGACCCAATTAATTCCTATTATTTTTCCCAATATCTCTTTCTGTTTTGAAATTTCTACCCTGTTTCTAAACTCAGTTTTCATTTTATCCCACTCAGTAGCTATCCCTTTGGAAGAAAATTCTATCTTCCCTAATAACACTTGAATAATTTCCACTACTGATTCCTTAAATATTTCTGTTATTTCACAGAAAGGTAGAAAGGCACTAATGTCTCACTTTTACTTCATTGCCCTGCATCTTTATCTTAGTTGTTATTGGAACTTGATCTGAAATAGTTACTTAGTATATGCCAAAGCTTGGAATTAAATACACATAATCCTATGAAATATCATTTATATTCAGTATGTCCAAGTTATTGTACGTTGAGGGGTAATTTGTAAATTGTGTTTGAGTTTCTAATACTGAATTCACATCTCCCATACCAAATATGCATTGTTACTTTGTTTACCTGAGTGGTACATTAATCATAACTGACTATTTGAGGGTACTACCCTGATATATATTCTCATATAGTTCTTCAGAAATCTACCCACTTTTACATTTTTCCTTATAGGTCCCCTTGATACAGCCTCACTTTTGCAAATCAAGTTCTAGTCCCAACAATAAATAGTGATCCCTTTTGAAAATGGATTATTTCTTCCAACAATTTCTTAAGCTCCATAACATCAGTTTTTGGTGGAATATATATATATATATATATATATATATATATATGTATATATATATATATATATATATATATATATATATATATATATATATATACATATATATATATATATATATATATATATATATATGTGTGTATACATGGCAGCATACCTCTCAACTTGGAAACATAAAAAATCTGGGCAAGGCCCATGAAAAATAGGTACAAATCTGTACGCTGATTAACATATAATTTACATACATAATTACATAACCCCACCTATTCCAATGGAATTGTGGGATGCCAACTTTCAAATGCAAACTGAAGAACAGACAACCAAAATATGGCAACAGAGTCCCCCTACAGCCATTCCAATGTCCCATTACCTGGCTATTTTGCCCCATTTACCATAAATACTAATGTGTGCATACTGCTTTACTTCAACAATGGTTATTTGGATTTTATTTTTACATTTTACAGAACAACAATGCACAAACACTAATAGACATCTGCTAAACAAAGCAATACTGTCTCACAATAAAAATAGACTTGGCATTAAAACCTCTCTGCCCTTGAAACTCACATTCATTGAAACAGCATTGAAACCCACACCACATCCAAAGAAAATGCATCTGGATAGTGGTGGATAAAGATTACCGTTGGGCTGTTTTCAGATCATTGCCCCTTGCACACAAAACAAGAAACATACATGTGTGTTCTTTTCTTTGATACAAGTTCCTGATTTTATTAAATTATATTCCTTGTATAATACAGCACACTTGTTAGAGCGCATTTTAAATTTATTGTTTGAACATTTTTCTAGTAGGCTGTACTGTAGGCAATCAAACAAAAAATGCATGAACCAATAATGACAAAACTGCCCAATTTAGAACATTTCCATCATAAAAGTCTACTTCCACACCAACACTATAACTAGAATGACAGTAGTGTAAGACAGGCATTTTGCACAGCTTCTCACACTTATTTTCAATTTCATTTTTTGGAGGGGGGGGGGGACAAAAGGCCATAAACCAGCAGGGAGTATTCTACTGTAGTATTCTACTGTAATAGCTAGTCTTTTCCAATAATACAAAAATCTGTAAATACATTGGCACACAAAGCAGAGGGAGAAAAAGATGATAAAAGATGTAAAATGTTCCCAAGTAAGGAGTTTTGTGCATCACACTGATGCAAACACATAGCACAAGTGCACAGTGATTGGGACATACTCATTTCCACATGGTGGACATAGAGAGGGTCATGCATTTAAAAAGGAAGGTTTGCTAAAATGTGTACAAATCTTGGTAGATTATATTTACTCTAACATATGTGCTTGATACCATCTATTTCTCCATAGTATTAGCTCTTTAGAAATTTAAGAACTAAAACAATTTTGCGTAATTATGTAAATAACTGTCCATAAGATTGCAAATATAATAAAACAGTTTGGGCAGCTGTTTTAAACTGGTATTTGAAATTCCATTGGCTTTGCTTAATGAAACTTGTTAGATGTAAAGCTGGACAAAATAATTTTTGCTGTGAAATTTAACTGTTGCACTACTTTGCCTTTTATGTTTCAACAGTTTTATTGATTTTATATTAAAATACAAGCCAGGAACATGAAATACTGCCATTGAATAAAGCATTTAGTCCTAGAATGTACAAAGGCAGTGCCACAACAATAGCATGCAATTAGAAAATTAGCTTGTAAAATGTTAAAAATCATGCTTACAACAAAGCCCCAGAGTCAGGGTGTACCCTTATAATAGCATTCGAGAAAAACAAATCAGAAACAGTACTATTAATTCAGACATGAACACTGTAAAGGCAGAATGTAGCATTACTTGAGTTGAATAGCTTGGCTGTCACTGATATGTATAATACTAGTGACACACATGAATGTACTACCACAGTCCTTGAAATGTGCAGCATCATAAAACTTTTGTTACGTAATCCAAATGGTTAATGTAAACAGAAAGGAAAACCATGTGGGATGGCAGGAATTCACAAGAAAAGGCACTGCAACTAAAACGGAAGTAGCTATTTTTTTAGTGTATTTAAGTTAGATCGAAAATCTAAAGTATTATATGTAAACTTTAGATTAACATACAATGTTAAGTTGTCTAGCTCGCCTTCGTTCTTGCTGGTTGGGATTGGAGCCGATCCTCGGCTCCGACTCTGTCATCTTCTATAGCTCGAGAGCTGTTTACTGGCTCGAGGCTACCCTTTATCCCATGATGCCTAGCGATAGCTACCCAGATCTCGTTTGCTGCTTCAACTGCGAGGTGTTGTTTTTCTGGCTCAGGCTTGTATAAAGTTTTTTGTATAACTTTCTTACTCTAGAATTCTGTATTTTCAGTGTTTTATTGTTAACGATTAGTCTTGTTTTTTGTTATAGCTAGTGTTTAGTTGTAGTATCCCTTCTTTACCTTGTAGAACTCATTTAACTTAGAGAGTTGTCCTCCACCCCCCCCCCATCTTCTTCTTGTCAGGTTAGCCGTCTTTCATAGGCTAGCCGTTTAAGTTAGAGGCTTTCCTATAAAAAAAAAAACCTTTGTCTATAGTCTTGTAGTATAGTGTGTTTTGTGTAGACTGTATTTTGCTTTGGCAGCTGTTGTTGTATTTGTTGTTTTCTTCTTTCAGGATGTCGAAGGAATCCAAAGTGTCTGGATTCAAGAAGTGTGTCTCATGCTGTCAGAAAATGTCTCTGACAGATGGACACACTTCTTGCGTCTATTTAGGCGCTGTGCACCTGCAGGACTCTTGTTCTATCTGCCATGCCTTTAGTCCAAGAGTCCTGCAGGAGCGTAAGAATAAGCTTATTCTTAGCGGTCTTTTAAAATCCTAGGATTCACCGGCCAAGAGCTCTCAGCCTGTGAAATCCCCTAATTCTACCAAGCCGCCGGCTCTAAGTTCAGAGCCGTCCTTGGTTCAGACTCTGCCTTCTACTTTGGTTCCAGCTGGTACCGATAAGACTATCTCCCTGTTGGCTCCATCAGAAACTTTGGAGCATTCGCGGAGCCACAGGAGGCTGAGGTCCCCCACCGATCCTCTCACTCCTCTCGATCCTCTAGGTTGTCCGATCACGATGTGGAGAGAGTGGTTAGTAGGTTGCTAAAGTCGCAGGCACTTGCCAAGATGTTGTCCAGCCCTCCTCAACAGATGTCGGCTCCGGCCACTTCTATCGATGTTCCTCCTCCAACTCCAATGAGTTCGGAGCCGGAGTTCATTGGGGTTCGAGTAATGAAACCGTCGGCATTGTGGCAGGGACATCTTCGATGTTATGAGGAGTGTACTGGCCACTGAGTCAACTCCACTATCGGCCCGTCCCCTGTAGTACCTGTGCCAACCTCTGCTCCTCCTTCAGACCCCAAGTGTAGGGAACTGGCGCTCCAGGGCACACCATTGGGTGTTTCCTCTTCTTCCGAGGCCTCCCCTGATCATTCAGAGGAGCCCCCTTGTAAAAAGAAGTGCAAGAGGAAGCACATTGACTCCCCTGAGTCTGTCACTTCTGATACAGACTTAGATGATTCAGAAGGGTCCCCGAGATCCCCCTCTGAAGATGTTTCCTTCTTGGACATCCTAGAAATGCTTAAGCAGAGGGGGAACTGGAATCCCCTAGCCCCTACTGAAGATGAGTCTGTATTTCTGGATGCGTTCAGTTCCCGACCT
Organism: Protopterus annectens; assembly: GCF_019279795.1. NCBI lineage: Eukaryota > Metazoa > Chordata > Ceratodontiformes > Protopteridae > Protopterus > Protopterus annectens. The sequence continues at coordinate 1,134,243,481 of NC_056737.1, forward strand.
TCCACCTCCTGGGTTTCTTCACCTTTCGATCCACTTATGGCAATGGTGGCTCGAAAGGCTTGGTCAGCTCCGGATACAGTGGAACCAACTCCAAGTAGACCAGGCAAATTCATCACAGCACCCCAGGATAAGCAGTTCCTTACCAAAGGTGTTCCTGTTGATGCCATGGTGGTAGCAGCAGCCACCAAAAAAGAGTTAGCAGAGACCTCTTCATCTGTCCATCCTCCTAACAAGGTGTCTAGGACCATGGACAGATACGGGAAGCGAATGTTCGCTTCAGCGACATTTTCTATGAGGTCACTGAACTACTTATGTCATTTTACCCGGCTTCAGAGGGATCTCCTTAAAGAGCTTGGAGATACCCTTCAAGATCCATCAGCTGAGGGGTCTCAAGCTAAAGTAGCTTCCCAGCTGGCAACACTTAATTCCGTAGTTAACTCCTCCATGAGGCTCATTTCCTATGCAGCCGATGGTGCGAGTAGAGCCGCAGGTATGGGTGTAGCCCTTAGGAGGCATGCATGGATGCGGCTGTGTAATTTTGCGGAACCCTTTCGAGCGTCATTCACCAACACCCCCTTTGATGGTTCCTTTCTTTTTGGACCACAGGTGAACGATACTTTGACTAGGTGTGAGCAAGAAAGCAAGACTCTCTCTGCCGTGGGAGTCTGTTTTACCACTCCTTCTAGACCAAACCCCAAAGGTCAGAAGAGTGGCAAAATGTGGTTCCGAAAATCCCAGGGAGCCTTGCCTGACACAGCGATTTTTCCTCCAGGGGCAGAGGGGGAAACAATAATAACAAACACCGCCTTCATGGCAGAGAGGGTCCGCAGAACCAGGGCAACAGAGAATCCTTCTCTGATAAGCCCTTTCAGCATCCCTGAAGGGTTGCCCGGCTGCTCACCTCTGGAGGCAGTCGGGGGAAGACTTTCACTGTACCCAAAAGCCTGGCAAAATTTAACGCAAGACAGATGGGTACAGTCCATTATATCTGGAGGTTACAAAATTCCCTTCTGTCAACCCCCCTTACTGTCAAGGAAATCCCTTCCAGATGTTCCACCCAATCTGAAGGACCAAGCAGTAATAGAAGTCTCAAAACTGTTAGAAAAAAAGAGTCATCCAGGAAGTCCCGGCAGACCAGCATGGATCCGGAACTTACTCAAGGTTCTTTTTGGTACCAAAAAAGACAGGGGACTGGAGACCGATTCTGGATCTCAGCAGACTAAACAGGTCTGTACAAAGAACAAAGTTTCGGATGGTCATGCTACAGTCCATTCTACCCTTTCTGGGTCAGAACAATTGGATGTGCCCGATAGATCTTCAGGATGCGTACTACCATATCAAGATGGACAGGCGCTCCAGGAGATTTCTTCACTTGCGGCTGGGAGCCAGTCATTACCAGTTCAGAGCTTTGCCCTTTGGTCTCACCACAGCCCCCAGGGTGTTCAAATTTATGGCAGTGGTCACGGCTCACCTGAGACGTCGAGGATTCCAGGTGTTTCCATATCTAGACGACTGGCTCCTCACTGCTACTACCAGGCATCAACTTCTACAAGCCAGGGACTACACACTCACAATCTGCTCCCAGCTAGGCATTACAATAAACTTCGAAAAATCTGCCTTATTGCCCTGTCACTCTATCACCTACATAGGAGCAGACATAGACACAAGGAACATGTCCGCAAGGCTACCGCCAGAAAGGGTGTCTACAGTTCATCAGCAAGTACAAATTCTAATGCAGAGCAAAAGAATCCAAGTCAGGTTCGTCTTTCAAACTCTGGGTTCCATGGTGGCAGCCATTCTTCTAATCCCACTGGCCTGCTTCCACATGAGGATCCTTCAGTGGCTTCTGTTCACACAGTGATCTTTCCAACAGCTGCCCATGTCTCACATGATCTTGATTACAGAAGCATGCAAAAGGCACCTTTCCTGATGGATGGTCTCCTCACTAGTGACTCAGGGCAGACCCTTCATTCAGCTTCCTCCGGTAGCCACAGTGACCACAGACGCCTCCCTGATAGGGTGGGGGGGGGGCATTATCAGGGCAGGACAGTCCAAGGCACTTGGCAGCCTCACGAGTACCATCTGCACATAAACATCCTAGAAATGAGAGCCGTGCTGCTAGCATTGCAAGCCCTTCAGGACTCTCTTCCTTCTGGGACCATTGCAATTCAAACAGACATGTCAGTGGTGTGGTACACCAACAAGCAGGGCGGAACCAGGTCCTACCCCCTGTGTCGAGAAGCACTCAGACTGTGGCAGTGGGCGATTTCCTCCCAACATTTTCTGATTGTGATGCACATCCCTGGGAGGTCCAACATCATAGCGGACAGGCTCAGCAGAGCTATTCTCATGCTTCATGAGTGGTCTCTGAATCAGGAAGTTGCGGATCTTATCTTTGGCAAATGGGGACAGCCTTGCTGCAATCTTTTTGCCACCCCCTTCAACAGCAAATGCAGCAACTACTTCTCCCTTCTTCCGCTTCCAGGTCACTAACCCAGAGACGCTGTAGTCCACGATTGGCCTCAGGGACTTCTTTATGCCTTTCCTCCGTTTCCCCTGATTCCAAAACTCATACAGAAAGCAATATCGTTGAGTTGCAAAATGATCCTCATTGCCCCCTACTGGCCTTGACAGATATGGTTCCCGTTCCTGCACCATTACCTTCTCGATCAGCCCTGGACTCTGGATCTGATTTCAGACCTACTGATTCATCAGTCAGGCGGATTGCATCAATCCCTCCAAACCCTCCAGCTCACAGCTTGGTTGCTCCACTTCAACCTTAGCCAGGCTTCCTAGCATTTCCCAGACTGTACGTGAGATTATTGTCTCCTCTCACAAGTCCACAACCAGAAAAACCTATGCTTGTAAATGGAAACGTTTTTCTTGTTGGGCAGAGGCTAGGAATGTATATCCCATTTCAGCCCCAGTCCACGAAATTCTAGAATTCCTAGCACAACCTTTTCATTCTGGGTCCACTTCTGCTACAATCAGGGTTCAATTAACGGCCATTTCTAACTTTCATGTCGGTCTGTTAAATTCAAACATTATGTCTCATAAGCTCTGTAAAGCTTTTTTGAGAGGGACCACTCTCCTTAGGCCTCCAGTGAGAGATCCCCTTCCTCCTTGGGACCTTAATCTGGTACTAACTTCCTTAACTCTGCCCCCTTTTGAACCAGCAGCGTCCTGCCCTATTAAGTTTCTATCTTGGAAGACACTCTTTCTGGTACCTATTACTTCAGCCAAACGAGTCACTGAACTTCAGGCACTATGTGTTCGTCCTCCATACTTCGTTTTTCATAAGGACAGAGTTGCTCTGAGGACTAATCATTCGTTTCTTCCAAAAGTCTGCTCAGAAAATAATTTAAACAAATCTATAGACCTTCCTGTGTTTTTCCCTAACCACACCAACAAGGCAGAGTACAAGTTGCACCAATTGGACGTTCATAGACAATTGCGTTTTTACCTGCACAGGACTAAGGAAATAAGGAAGTTGGACCAACTATTCCTTTCCTGTGCTCTAGGCAAACAAGGTCTCCCAGTTTGCAAGGTGACCTTATCCAGGTGGTTGTCTCACACTATTACTTTCATTTATCAATTAAGGAACAAAGAGTTACTTATCAAACCAAAAGTTCATTCTACTAGGGCCTTGGCCACCTCTGTAGCCTTCCAATCTAGGTTGCCCATGGATTCTATCTGTGCAGCTGCTACGTGGGCAAATCCTCATACCTTTATTTCTCATTACAAACTAGATATGTTCTCCAGGAGCAGAGCTGACTTTGGTTCCACTGTTCTGAAGAGTCTGTTCCAATAAGCTGCCCAGGATTGTAGGTGCTAGGTACGCTGTCCCAACCAGCAAGAACGAAGGCGAGATAGACAACTTAACATAAAGAAGTTATGTACCTACCATAACGTTCCATGTTAGTTGTCTTCATCTCGCCTTCTTTCTTGCGTCACACCCTCTGTCCCCCTGTCCTATGGGACCGAGAGGAGTTCTGGTTTCACTGGCTGAGTGTTCTCTGCTTTGTTTCCTCTACTGACTTAGAGAGTATGACAGGTATACTCAACCTATTTGTATAGACAGGTTTGTTCTTTGGCTATGTCTGGGGTTAGCTATTTCAAACAAGATCTGGGTAGCTATCGCTAGGCATCATGGGATAAGGGGTAGCCTCGAGCCAGTAAACAGCTCTCGAGCTATAGAAGATGGCTGAGTTGGAGCCAAGGATCGGCTCCGATCCCAACCAGCAAGAAAGAAGGAGAGATGAAGACAACTAACATGGAACGTTATGGTAGGTACATAACTTCTTTTTCCTATTATATGCTTAATACCTTACACATCTTAGAAAGCAAAAATTTTAAGTTTTCTACTGTACAGATAGCCTCCGGGTTATCCATTTTTCTGTATCTAAGGCTGAAACATATATGAAACATCTCCATCTAATGCTGTATCTAATAATTAGAATGTACTGTCCTTCTCTAATGTTGCATGCTTTTCTTAATTCTATGTTATTTTTAAGCCTGCTTAGTCTCTGCTCTTTTGAGCCTGCTGTATTCTTCTCTTTATTCTACTTTACTGTCTAGAGCAAGAGCTGTGACTGAAAATGTCTTTTGGGCATCCATTTAAAAATAAAAATAAATTAAATGAGTTGTACTTTTTGAGATGATTTACCCTATTAAAAGTATTCTCCAGTGATTGCGAATATTAATTTGCCACTCCAGTGCTATGAGCTTTGCTGGTCGGCATGCATTTGTTTGCTAGGATAAAGAATTCCTGAGACAAAATATTTACACCAGAACAGTCATCTCATGTCACAGCCTGTACAGCTGAAAGCACAGTTTCCATTCCTAAAGCACTCTCTGCATTATGGAGCTCTTGACCAAATGTAATGAACTTCCTGGATTGTCAGATACTGCTGAATTCCAAATAGCCATGCCCTTCTCAAAGCCCTGTCTTAAAAATCATCAACAAAGTGTAAATAAATCATGACTCTGAGCAACATTACCTTGAATGCTTCCTTCCACTAAACCTGACAGAATCACGTGTCAGTTCTCGGCATAAAAGCATCTTGGTCCTCCTGCTTGTTTAGCACCTCATATAATAGCCAAATAAGGCCATTGCCATTCCTGGCCCTTTTCCCTAGTTAATTCCATTCAGTAGTCTGTTCCTGGTCCTTTCCCCCAGTTAATTCCCATTCAGTAGTCTGTGTCTGTTGCTGTTCCTGCTTGCAATTCCATTTAGTAGTCTGTTGCCATTCCCACTAGCAGCATCCAGGCCACCCAGCCGGAAATGAGTGCACAACGTGAGATTCTTGAGGTCAATTCCGACAGGTTGGTAGCCCTGATGGAGCTGACATCATCGCGTATGTGATGACATTAGCTCACAAGCGCGAAAATTAAAAACAAAGAAAAAAATCAGAACTGAAGGGGTGCCACTCCGGAATCGTGCACCCCTTCATTTGGACCCCAAAACCCGGTAAAAAGAGTAATTTGGTATGGTTGGGAGGTATGCATGCCAGAGTAGTTCTCCTGTCTTGATAATAGGTCCTTACTACCACAAATCTACCACTATTGTCATTTTTCCTCTTCTATTATTATTGGAACACATCTAGCAATCACTGTTATTGCTTTCCTTTTCCTTTGTCACTGATATTCAGGTGAATGTTTATCCTGAAATTCTTTTTGTCAAATTCACTTGCTCATTTCAGTCCAAATGTGTCTCATGCAACATTGCTACTTGCACCCTACATTTCTTAATATAGTTTGGTGTTATCTATTTTTCTCTATACCTGTAAGGCCATTTAGATATCATGATAATATGGGCAGAGTAGCCATTGTAATAGAAAGCTATTGTTCCAACCTGTTATACTTGACAGTTCTTTTAAGTATGCATTTCCAACTTACATGCGCTCCCCAGTGTTTGGCAGACCGATCTTTTATGGAGATGCTTCTTTTCATCTCCATTTGAACCTATGTCACATTTTCAGACTTTTTACTTCAGTGTAAATCCCCAAGGTTGGGGGTTGGCATAATGGTTAAGGTGTTTCCCTCACAGCACAAAGTACTAGATTTGATTCTCATCTTTGAGGGAAATGAGCTAGAGGTAAAATGGCCCAAAAGGATAGCTAACCTAGTATTTGGCTATGGGATGCAGCTTTCCCCCACTAACCATCTGTAGTTGCTTCCCTACTAACATGCCCTCCTTGTAAAGATGCCCATGATACTTGGGACCCAGATGGTTTGGGGTATACATCTAGACTTGTAAGGGCCCTAGTGGTTGTTAGCCTAGTAACAACCTATGAGCCTACAATGAGAGCACTCAAACAAAAATTTGGATTAAATTTTCATAGCCACCAACTACTATTAGCTTAAAAGTAGTCATCAAAATTTTCACCAAATTAAGTTTACGCTTCTGTTTCCATGGAGACAATCTGATAAAGAGAAACTGGCTACAGTCCAGTGGACAGTGATTGGCTGAGGAAAAAAAATAAAAAGAGATTTATTAGGAGATAATGTTCTCTGATAAAATTCAGGGGCTTTCCCAAGTTAGTTAATGTTCTATGAAAGCAGTCAGGGTTTTTCTCAGCTAGGAGTGTTATAAAGATAAGACAAAACCAATCAGCACTTAGGAGAAGCATAGGCTGAACCATGCATTTTAGCATGGATAGCCTTTCTTTTAGATTAACTCAAGTCTGTGAGTGTGGCTGTCAGTTTAGGATATAAAACATCAATATTTGAAGATGTACATAGTTTTGTGTGTTAGTATTAAGTTAATACATTCCAGGGGGTATTGGGGCTGTTTTTGAGGGCTTTCAGTAAAACAAAAAAAATTCATAAGATGTGACATTGGCTCAAATGGATATGCCAAGAAACAATTGTATAAAAGTTCAACCTGCCAAACAGTGTATGTATATAACACAAAAGCTTGAACTAGACATTTAAAAAAGGTGTTATACATTAAAGGTGGGAATAATAACTTTTTAATACAATGATGCTTTCTGTAATGTTTTTAAATGGCCTCACAGATAAATACAAAAAAGAAAAGTAATGAGCTATATTAAAACATGTAGAGTGCAAATAGTTATGTTTCAGGAGACACACTTAGAACTGAACATGTGAATTTGATAAAGAAATGTTTTCAGGATGGTTATTCAGCGGAATACCTGGTATTGAGTAAAGAGGAGTACTTATATTAATTGCAAGAGGAGCTCCAATAGTGATAGAAGAAGGTAAAGAAGATAATAATGGTAGATTTGTAGTGATAAGGGGCTACTGGCAAGGGAGGAGGATTACATTGGCTTGTGTTTACATTCCACCTAAACCTGCTGTAGTGGAGCTTAAGAAACTTCAATTTAATTATAGGTGCAGTCTGAAATTTGATTTGCAGCAGTGAAGATGTTTCGAAGGGAGAGTATAACAAAGGAGGGTAGATTTTTGAGGAAATTTATGAAAATATTTGGCATGGAAGATGTGAATTCAGTACTAGGAGTTTGGAGTGAATTTACATGTTATTCTCCAAGATATAAAAAACTGGGCTGGACTATACAGAATTTACATTTCACAGGAACATGTGCATTTAATGGAAGGTCTTGATGCCCAATAACTATTTCAGATCATGTGCCAGTGATAGCTAAAATAAAAATGCAGTGTAATGAAAAAAATGAGACATTGGTGCTTTCCTACCTAGCTGTTGAAAAGAGAGGAATTTAAGCAATAAGTACTGGAGAGTATTCAGGCACTGTTAGAGCGGATAGAAATTTCTTCTGAAGACATAGCTAGGGAGTGGGATAAAATTATGGTGGAGTTTAAAAATAGGGTGGAAATCAAAGAAAGGGAGCTATAGTTAAGAAGTAACAAAAATTATTTAGAGGAACTGACAAATGTTAACGTATTGCAGAATAGAGGGAATCTCACAGCAAAGAAGAGGATCAGCTGCAGAATGCTAGACAGAAAATAAGGGATTACCTTATTTTGATAATAACACTAGAGCACAAAAACTTTTAGCACAATGACTCATGCAACAGAAAGTAGAATGGGCTGTTGCCAAACTTAGGGAGCCCGAAACAAGGAAGGTAACAAGAGATCCTGTATTAGAAATATTTTGGAAATTCTATGAAAGTCTCTATAAATCAGAGAAATATGAAAATCAAGACAAGCTACAAATGGAAATGTTTATGGAAGAATTAAACATGCCAGGGTTAGTGGTAGATGAGGCTCAGTTACTAATGGTTAGGATAGGAGGAGATTAGATACAAATTGTGTTGTGTAACCGATCTACAGGAAAGTCTCTATGAATAGATAGTATTCCTGTGGAAGTTAGGAAGCTAGGAGGAAAAAAATTGATAAAGATATGGAAGGTTATGTTTAATGGTATTTTAAGAGGAGAAATACCAACATCTTGGAATAAAGCAGTGTTAGCTGTAATGCCTAAACAGGGAAAAGATGCATCAGATCCAGATTCATACAGGCCCATTTCAATACTAAACCATGATTGTAAAGTGTTCATGTCAATAATAGCTAAAAGAATGGCAAATGTAATGCCAAAATTGATAATATGGATCACTGTGGTTTTGTGGAGGGGAGGCAAACATTTAACAACATTAACAGAACATTGATGATCCAGAGGGAAGCAGAATGTAAGAAAATATTGTTGTTTATGGGTCTTGATGCAGAGAAAGCAATTGACACAGTAAGCTGGGACTTTATGAGCAGGGCAATGGAAGCAGTTGCATTTCGTGAAAAAAATATAAGGTTGATTAGGAGGATATATGAAGGAACAGAGGCGAAAATTAAAGTGGGTGGGGCCCTCTTGGATAATTTCTGCTTGAGCAGAGGAACCAGGCAGGGGTGCCATCTTTCCCCTTTAGTCTTTGCATTATAGTTAGGACCATTGGCAAAGAAACTAAGAGACCCAGAAATTCATGGATATAATTGGTATGGTAGTCCGTAAAAAGCTGGCTTTATTTGCAGATTATATTATTTTATACCTGACAATACCAGAAAGAGACATTACAGTGTTGTGGAGCATTTTGAGACGGTTTCAGATCTTTTCAGGATACAAAATTAATGAAGCTAAAAAAGGCAGTAGAGGTAAATTATGTACCCACACACAAATTGGTTCAGGAATATCCGTATTTATGAGGACATGGTAAAATGAAGTATTTAGGATTATGGATTAAAATGATTCTAGTGTGGCAGCTAAGGAATATCTGGGAAGAGTAAACAAAAGATAATATAAAAACTGAGAAAAATGGAAGCTGCGTTATATGGATATGGATAATACAATACAAGCAGTTTCAATATTTTTAGTCCCTTTAGTCTTATACACAATTCAGGCATATTTTTATCAACCAGAGGAAAAGTTGTGAATAGCAATTAATAAAGAGCTGAATGACTTTATCTGGGAGGGGAAGACAAGAGTCAAGTGGGATAAGTTGATTCTTCCTGTAGAACAGGGTGGATTGGGTTTACCCAATTTGAAGGGGTATTTCAGAGCTACACTGTTAAGACTCCTATACATAGCACACACAGAAAACTATAATTCAAATTGGAAAGGGATGATGATGAAACAGGGTAAGCTCAAGAAACAAGGACATACTGGGATTTTGGATGCAGGCCATTAAGGAGAATAACTATAATCATACACGATATTGTATCCATATAGCAGCAGAAAGTATTCTAAGAACTAAGCCAACACAGGATTGGAGAAAGGAGAATCTGCCAATAGGGATGACCGCAAGTAGGGGTATAGACAGTAGGCAAGAGGGGCTGGAATTTATTGGAGAAAACTGGCAGAGGAACCAGTGTATTGGGAGCAAATAACTAGAGAGAGAAAGATGATAGAATGGGAAGATGCCAAGAATTTATTTGGACTGCAAGTTAGAGATTGTCCTTCCTGTCAGGGATTGGTATCAGTGTATAGGCAAGGAAAAAGAAGTATGAGGGGAGGGAGTCCTAAATGAAAGACCATCACTGGCAGAGTTTTTGTAAAATATAAAACAGAAGCTGTCATTAAAAAAGAAACAATTAGTAGAGCATATAAAATATTGCAGAATAACTGTAAGACTCAGAGGAAGTTAGGATTGGGAAGAGAGATTGGATAAGCAATTCACAAAGAAATAATGGGAGGATATATGTATGTCTCCCAAATATGCAACACAATCTAGAGGATTTAGGATCTTTGCCTGGAAATGTTTGCATAGATATTTCTATACCTCAAGTAGACTCCAGAAAAATTTTCCTCAGGTAGACAGCATATGTTGGAGGTGTGACAAGGGAGAAAGAGGTACTTGGGAACATATTTGCTGGGAGTGTGGAACTAACTTTCCTGAAAACTTTTGTTTATCAAATTCACATATTCAGTTCTTTCCAAGTGTGAACATAGCTATTTGTACTCTACATTTTGTAATGTAGTTCAATATTCTTTCTTTTTTATATTCATCTGTGAGACCATTGATATTTAAAGATATTACAGAAAATATCATTGTATTGTTATTATTTCCACCTTTTATGTATAACTCATTTTTGTTAAATGTCTACTTCCAGCTTTTGTGTTACATGCACATACACTGTTTGGCATGTTGAACTTTTATATAGTTGATCTGAAGTAGTTTACTTCATTTGGTCTTTAACCTTTGGGCTTCGGATCCAACATGGCTACATAGCTAGCATCTTTGATCCGAGTTCTCAGCTCCGCCCCTCTACCCATAATCCTCCCTGTCTCCTTCATCCCTTCAGATCTCGTTTAACGCTGATATAGCAAGCAGCGTGATCTGTGCTTCTTAGCAGTGTGGCAATTCATTTTCAAATTTTTTGAGGGTTTGCAAGTATGATTTCTTTATTATAATCTTACCTTCTTTTTTTTTTTTATATATATATATATATATACACCTATCATCCCCGCACGACAGATAGTTTAAAAAGAAAAAAAAACTTTCTTCTTCCTTTCTTTTCTAGTGTGAGTGAGTTTTTGGACCTCTTTTGTGAGATCATATCTGAAACTCCCAAACCTGGTTTCAAGCGTTGCTCAGAGTGTGGCCATAAGCTCTCTCTGGCTAATGGCCATACTCTGTGCATGGCGTGCCTGGGAGCTGCACATCTTGATACCTCCTGTCCTATCTGCACTGGGTTTAACCCCAGAGCATTTCAGGACAGGAGGAACAAACTAATTGTCAAAGGCCTTTTGCCCATGGCGGGAACGGCCGTTCCCGCCTCTTCTAACCCAGCTACTGCAGGGTCTTCCCCTTCCCAGGCCTTAGGGACTCAAACTCCTGCCAAGAGGCCTATGGATATAGAAGGCCAAGAAAGATAGGCCTTGCAAGTGGTCTCCAAACCACTCTGCTCCGGCTGGTTCTCCACCAAAAATGGCGTCTGTTTCCAGGCCTAGTTCTCCTCACCTCCGCTCCCCAAGATTCTCCCCAGAGCCGGAGGTCGTTAGGGTAAGGTCGCAATCAACCCCCCCAGCGTGTATCTAGGCCTGTTTCTGTAGCGTCATCATCCTGCTCCAACTGAAGCCTTAGTGAAGCAGAGATGGACAAGATGATGTGGAAGTTTATCCACACCCAAATCCAGATGGGGGTCTTGCCAGCACATTCTCCATCTGGAGGGAGTGTCTCACAACCCATTTTCTCTCTAATAGCTCCTTCTCTGATCCGACTGTTGGTTTCAAAGCTTTTGGATCCGAGGCCCCTCGGGGTCAAGGTGTCTGCCGACGGTAGTTCCCTTTTCCTCGACACCGGCCGTTGCCTTGAGTGGGTTGGATCCAACCACATCAGATCCGAGCTCTTGGAGACGTAGTCATCTCAGGGTCTGATCCGAGGGGTTGCTGTCAGCTCCAGTTGGGTCAGAGCACAGTGTCTCCCTTGGTATCTCAGCTCCCAGAGTCTTGGCTCCAACTCTCCTGTCGGATCAGAGGGGTACGGCTCCATTGGGATTTGCTAAGGAGGTCTGTTCCCCCTCTGCATTCGATGTGGTGGAGAGGGTCCTATCAATTCCTTCAAGACCCTTGACCATTGCCTCCTCGGACTCAGCCCTGACCCCTTTTAGATTGGGTACGGTTTCGACCGTCTTGTCCTCTCAGGGACAGCCTGTGCCAGTTTTGCCCTGGGACTCTCCACTTGGAGAGCAGCAGGAAGTTTGCAGGTACTCTCCAGGGAGTCCCACTGAGGAAGCTCCATGCAACCGAACATGCAAGAGGAGGCAGTTGGACTCCCTGTCAAGAGTCCCTCACTTCAGACACTGATTTGGAGGAAGGGGAAGGTTCCCCCTTATCCCCCCCTGAGGATGTATCATTTGGAGACATAATGGAAATCCTTCACCAGAAAGGGGGGGGGGGTCTGCCAAAAAGTCAACCCCAGATAAAGCAGTGTTTCTCGAAGAATTTGGCATGGGCCCATCTACTTCCTGAGTGTCCCCTCCCACAGATCCCTTGGTGGATCTTATAATGCCTCGGGCATGGAAGGAACCGGACACGGTGGAGCCCATCCCAAAGTGACATGACAAAGTCCTTAGCCCTCCATCGGACAGAATGCATTGGTTTAAAGAGTGCCCATGGATGCTATGGTAGTGGCAGTGGCCACCAAGAAAGAGCTTGCCCAGGAGAGCTCTACGGTCCACCTGCATGAAAGCGAGTCACATACGCTGGACTTTTTAGGGAAGCGGGTGTATGCTTCACTGACCTTCGCTGTGTGGGTGCTGAACTACATGGCACACCTGACTCAATTGCAGCATGACCTGGTCAAGGAGGTCACTGAATTGACCCTGAAGTCCATGTTTGCTGAGGGCAAGAAAACGTTCTCCACCCATATGGCCACTCTGAAAGCTATTTCCAATACGTCTGTGCGCCTCCTCTCCCATGCTATGGAGGGAGCCCCGAGGGTGGCTGGTTCAGGAATCACCATTAGGCATCATTCCTGGCTCTGGCTGTCAACTTTCTGACCCCTTCAAGACATTTTTAACTAACACCCAATATGATGGTACTTCCCTCTTTGGGAGGTCAGTGAAGGTGACACTGGTTTAGAGCGAGAAGGATGGGAAGACACTGTCTGCCATCAGGATCCGCCCCCCCCAAATATCCTTCAGGAATCAGCGAGCGGCAAAGATGTGGTTCCGGAAGTCATAGGTGTTTTCCCGGGACACTCAGGACAACTCGTCTCCCATAGACAGAGGGGATTACGATAGGCGCCGGCCCAGAGGCAGAAGGAGCCCAAAAAATACTGGGTCTCGAGAACCTTTCTCGGACAGACCCGGGCAGCAGCCCTGAAGGATTGCCCAAATGCTCCTATCTCTGGAGGCACTTAGGGTCGTCTTTCGCTGCACCCAGCGGCAAAGGAGTCCATTACCAACTATCTCTGAGTGCTGCAGATCATATCCAGAGGATATTCCATTCCTTTTGCCCAGCCACCCCTTCTTCCTAGACACCTCCCAGATGTCCCACCCGCTCAAAGAGAGGCAGCAGCCTTGGAAATAGAAAAGCTACTAAGAAAGTGAGCCATCCAAAGGGTCCTCCCAGACCAGTCCGGATTGGGGTTCTATTCCATGTTCTTTATAGTGCCAAAGAAGATGTTGGACCTAAGACCCATCCTGGATCTTTCCACCCTAAACCTGGTAGTTGAGATGAAATTTCAGATGGTCACTCTCCTTTCTGTCCTGCCCTATCTGCAGACAAATGACTGGATGTGCTAGAGCGACCTCCAAGACACTTACTACCATATCAAAATGGACAGACGCTCCGCTTCCAGCTAGGAACCAATCATTTTCAGTTCAGACCCCTCCCCTTTGGTCTTACCACTGCCCCCGGGTGTTTACCAAAGTGATGGCAGTAGTAGCGGCTCACCTGAGGCTTCAGGGTATCCAGGTTTTTCCGTACCTGGACGATTGGCTCTTGTTTGCCCTGACCAAGCATCTACTATGTCATGCCAGTGACTCTTTCTTTTCTGCTTTTAGCCTACCATCTAGGCATTACAGTCTATCTTTCCAAGTCAGCACTGACTCCAGTTCAGAGCCTGGACTTCATCAGAGTAAGGTTATATACGATATAAATGCAGGGTTTTCTCACTCCGGAGAGAATACACAGTCTAAACCTGCATGTGTTACAGGTTCTTCATGCAGAGGTTCTGATGGTGGAGGCAGTCCTTAGGGCCTTGGGGTCTATGGCAGCTGTGATCCAATTATTGTCCTTAGCATGCCTTCACATGCAGTTTCTTCAATGGACCCTGGACGTCCAGTAGTCTCATCTGGATCAACCCTTGTCTTACCCTGTCAGAATATCTCGAGTGTGCAGGGACTCCCTTCTGTGGTGGATTCAATCTCTGGACCTTATGAAGGGTCGTCCTGTTCTTCAACCCTTGCCCAAAACCACGGTGGCCAAGGACGCCTCCCAGCTCGGGTGGGGGGGCATTGCTCGGGACAGATGGTCCAAGGCATGTGGTCCCTATCCAAGACCAGTTTTTATATCAAAGTTCTAGAGATGCTTCTAGCGTTGGAAGTTCTTCAGGCCCATCTTCCTCTAGGGATGATTGCCATTCAGACGGACAATATGTCAGTAGTCTGGTACATCAACAAACAGGGTGGAACCAGATCCTACCCCCTTTGTTGCAAAGCCATGACAGTGTGGGAGTGGGCGATCTCCACCGGTCGTTTTCTGGTACCAAAGCAAATTCCGGGTCGGTCCAACATTCTCACTGACAGGATCAGCAGGTCTGTCCTTCTGTCTTATGAGTGGTCTTTGAACCCTTCAGTGGCGGATCTTCCTCAGGTGGGGTCATCCTTGCTGCAATCTCTTCACATCTCCTTCCAACGCGAAGTGCAGCACGTTCTTCACTCTGAAACTACCTCAGGGGGAAGCCCCCAGAGATTCTCAGGTTCATGCTTGGCCACCCAGTCTACTCTGTGCCTATCCTGCCCTGCCCTTGATCTCCAAGTTTCTTCAGAAACCTCGCAGATTGAGGAGCACTGTCGTCCTCATTGCCCCATTCTGGCCTCGCCAAGTCTGGTTCCCAACCCTTTGGTCTCATGTGAGAGTTCCACCTTGAACTCTGGATCCAGTTCCGGATCTTATTTCACATCCCTCGAGGATACCTCATCCAGATCTGGTCAGTCAGAAGCTCACAGCCTGGCTGCTCCAGTTCCCACGATTATCAGGACTCCCAGTTTATCTTCCTCCATTAAGGAGATTCTGGTTGTGGCTCACAAGTCATCCACCAGAAGAGTTTACCATAGCAAATGGAAGTGTTTTTCTATCTGAGCCTTGCAAGAGGCCTTAGACCCCTTTACTGCTCCAACTTCTGCTGTTCTAGACTTTTTAGCAGATCTTTTCCAGCAGGACACCAGTCCGTCCCCTATAAAAGTGCAACTTGCCACTATTTCTAATTTCCATATCTATGACAAAGTGACTTCTTTAGTGTCTTCTAAACTCTGCAAGACTTTTTTTAAAGGTACCTTTCTGCTATGCCCTCCATTGAAAGATCCAACACCTCCGTGGGACCTTATTCTGGTTCTCCAGGCTCTAGTCTCTCCCCCTTTTGAACCTGCAGCTACAATTGAGTTACAATACCTGCTCTGGAAGACTGCCTTTTTAGTAGCCATCACTTCTGCTAGGAGAGTGTTGGAACTCCAAGCTCTCTCTGCCAAAGTACCTTATTTGATCTTCCATAAGGATAGAGTCTCCTTACGTACTAATCCATCCTTTTTGCCTAAGGTGGCCTCTGAAGCTAACATAAATCAATCTATCAATCGACCAGTATTTTTCCAAATTTCCAGAACAATGGAAAATATAAATTGCATTTGCTAGATGTACATAGACAACTACGTTTTTACTTGCACAGAACCAAATCCTTTCGAAAGTCTGATCAGTTGTTTGTCTCTTATGATATTCCCTTTTTGGGCAAACCAGTTTCCAAAGTCACAATTGCAGATGGATATCCCAATGCATTTCCAGAGCTTATTTAGCAAGAGAGCTCTCTCCACTGATTCAGATGAAAGCACACTCTACCAGGTCTATGACTACTTTGGCGGCTTTCTGGTCCAGGGTCTCGCTGGATGACATCTGCTCTGCCACCACATGGTTCTCATCTCATACCTTCATTTCCCACTACAAGTTGTATGTAATTTCCAGAGGTAGGGCTTCCTTTGTCTCTGCCGTGCTCCGGAATATCCTTCCATGAGGGCCTCCCAGTAAACTACTTCAGATAAGTAAGTTATGTACTCACCATAACGTTCCATCTGAGTACTTGTACTTCATTTGTCTTCAACCATCCCCACCTTCTTCCTTCTGTCTTGTCACTATTGATGTCCTTCCAGTCCAGTGTTGCAGTCTTCTACTAGTGGGTTTACCCTTCTTCCGATCAGCTTGTCCGGCCAGGTTCCAAAGCTTTTTCAGTCCCTCATGGTGCATCAAACATCTGACGTGGAGGTAGGTACGTGAGCCATAAAGGTGACATCCGTATGCACCAGCTCCCAGAACTTTTCAGCCACCAGCCATACACCAGGTGTTCCTGCTACTCACGGATGTCTGATCTGTTTCACATTAAAGATAAGTACCCTGTTGGGGCCTTTTTCTTCAGTCCTTTTGTATTTTATAGTCTGTTTATGTTCGGTAAGAGTAAGTGCAACTGTGGTCGTCAAATTCCACATAAAGACACCCACGACCAGTGTCTCTTTTGTCTGGGTGGGGATCACGATTACAAAAACTGCCCCATCTGTAAATTATTCATCCCCAAGACCATTCACCGCCTCTTACAGGCTCTCAACTTATACCTTGAGAACCAGCATCTAAGACAGATAGCTGTCGGTATGAAAGCCACCTCCAATGCCCCATCCGAAGCACCAAGGAAGAGGGCCAAGTCCATGTGGCCTACTACTATTACTGTGCCTCCCTCTGCTGCTCCTCAGCCTGTATCCGCTCTCAGCTTGGCTGAGGACTTTGCTTCTGCCACTACAGATACAGCGGGTACCTTTCAGGAGGCCGTACAATCTAGAGTGGATGACACGTCCAGGGAGGATAGATCGGCGCCTGCTCCAGATGCTGGGGGGAACCAGTACCTTCGATGGGCCTTTCAGACCCAGCCTCCGCCACTTCAATGATTTCTTCCAGGCCTACCACCAACCAGGCACTGGCTAGGGCTTCTAAGAAAAAACAAAAGACCAGACATATTTCCCCGGCACCAGAGGCCTTACCTGATTGGCAGGCCTTCAGCCAGAGTCTCTACAATGTTTTTCTGACCCTCAGGCCTTCCTCTGAGTTCACCCCTGTGGCTCCACCTCTTCTCAGCCCTAGGCCTTCCTTACCTGAAAGAACTGTGAGCCAACCTGCAGAGGAGATACTGTCTGACTCCTCAGAGGACTCCCTGTCCTACTCTTCCTAGATTTCATCCTCCCTGGGTTATGGATCCCTTGAAGAGGCCTCTGCTGAGCCTAATTCCCCAGTGGAAGACCTAACCTTCAGGGACACTGTCAACCTGATGAGAGAACACTTAAGTGGGAATGCTCAGGCATGTCTGAAGTACAAAAAAGATTTTGTGATCTGATTCAGACGGAATTACCTAATCCGTCACCTATCCCACCTGTCCAACCTGCCTTCCTGGATGCATTTGCTGCGGCATCCATTAACCGAGATTCCCAACCACCTGCTCCTCGAAGGGCGGACAGATTATACAGTGTCCCTGATTCAGACAAATTCCTATTCAGGTGCTGCCCAGCAGACCCAGCCACTATTTCCATTTCTATGGACAGGGCATCCATACTCCTCCCTACTACCACTGTCCTGCCTGCAGATAGGGACAGCAAAGCCATGGAGAGGTGGGGAAAAAAGATTTATACTTCTACTACCCTAGCTTTTAGGGCAACAAATTACCAGTCCCACATGGCCAAGTACTCTCTGGCTCTTCTTGGACAAAGCCTCCATAAAGCTTAATGACATTCCTGACTGTGCTACTAAAGCATCCCTGTCTTCCTTACTCGGGCTTGTCTCACAAGTGAACAAGCACTCTCTTAGGTGCACATACAATGCACCTGAGGCCTCAGCTAGGTCAAGCTGCATCAGCATCCATGCTAAGAAGATATTCTTGGCTATGACTGCAGCCTCTCCATGATGACTTCAGAGCCAAGCTCCTGGATGCCCTTGGACCATTCGGCCCTCTTTGATGCTAAGGTGGCTGATCTTTTCAAGTCTCTCCAGCAGAAAGGGAAAGAGCTTCAAGACCTGAAGCATCTGCTTGTCTCTCCAATCTCAAAGTTCCAGAGGAACTTCCCAGCCAAGACACAATTTATGAGAAAGGCATCAAGGCCTTCAGACCCCCCTAGGTCTAGAAGACCTCTCAGGAGACAAACTGCCCTGCCAAAGACTTCTCAGGCCTCTACCCAGAGGCCTTCCTTTACAGACAGGGCAGGCAGTGTCTGACTGCCTGCCACCTTTCCTCCACCCACCTACTACCACCACCCCCTTGTCCACCTGTTCTCTCTCGCTGTCTCCCTGCTTGGTCCCTGGTAACAAAAGACCAATGGGTCTTGTCCATCCTGAAGGATGGATAGTTTATGACTTGGATCACTCCTCCAAGACTGCATATTCCACCCCCCTTCCACAACCCAGCGTTTCCTTCTACACCAGGTCTTAAACAACCTGCTGCTGCAAGACACCATTGGATCAGTTTCCCCCTCTGCTTGAGGGAAAGGTTTCTACTCAAGAATCTTTCTTGTCCCCAGAAAGGAAATACCATGGAGGCCCATCCTAGATCTCTCCCGTCTCAACCTCTTTTTAAAGGTACCCTCCTTCAGGATGCACATCTTATCCACTATCTTACCCCTCATTCTCCCTCAGGCCTTCATGGTAACCCTGGACATAAAGGGGGCCTATCTTCACATTCCCATAAAGCCTACCTCCAGGAAGTATCTCAGATTCATAGCAGGCTCTTGTCACTTTCAGTTCTGTGCATTGTGTTTTGGGCTCTCCACTTCCCCAAGGGTATTCACAAAGTGCCTAGCCCCAGTAATTGCCTACTGCAGGACAAGGAGAATACAGATATTCCCCTACCTAGATGACCTACTCATTCAAGCAGCAGACAGACCCTCCTTGGTCACACTAAGGACCTCCTGCTCCTGCTACAGTCTCTAGGGTTCTTGATAAATTTTCCAAAGTCCCAGCTCCATCCTACACAGGACATTGTCTTCCTGGGATGCAGAATCAGGACAGACATCAGGATGGCCTCCCTCCCGGAAGAAAAGGTGGTGTCCCTCTCCCATTACTTTCAGTGTGCCCTCCATTCATGAGCTCTAATTGTGAGGGAATTCCTAAGATTTCTGGGGTACATAGCAGCTACTATCCCCATGTTGCCCTTAGCGAGGTTACGCATGAGAAAATTTCAGTGGTACCTACACTTGGTGTGGACCCAGTACTCACATCCTCTAGGGTTCAGTGTTCCACTCCTACCCTGTCTTCACCAAGAATTAATAGTGGCTTGCCCAAGTTGCCCAGAATCCAGGCCTGCCTCTGCAAATGCCCACCCCTTCCCAGATCATGCACACAGATGCCTCAGACCTGGGCTGAGGGGCAACTCTGGGTCCAAGAACATTGCAAGGTTTGCGGACAGACCGACACAAACAAGTGCACATCAGTATCAGGGAAATGACAGCAATGCTCCTCGCCCTGCAGGCCTTCCAACCTTACCTCCAGCAGGGCCTCCTAAAGATCTTCACAGACACCACCACAGTGATGTGGTACCTGAACAAGCAAGGAGGAACAAAGTCCTACCTCCTATGCAGACTAGCTCTACAGGTATGGGATCTGGCCATCTCTCAGGGACTCACCCTCCAGGCAGCCTACATTCCATCCCAGCACAACTCTCAGGCAGATTCACTAAACAGAACCATATCAGACAGCCACGAATGGATGATGTCAAGAGAGGTGTTCCTAGATTTGGTCCACAGGTGGGGTTTTCCTCAGATAGACCTGTTCCCCTCCTCCATAAACAGGCAACTCCAGAGCTTACTGCTCCAGAACTCATGACCCAAAGGCATTGCAAACAGACGCATTCTCAGTGTCATGGAAGCGAAGGTTCCTGTATGTCTTCCTCCCCTTCCCTCTGATCTAGAGGGTCCTACTGAAAATTCATCAGGACTCACCGAAAATCTTGCTGGTGACTTCCTATTGGCCATGGCAGCACTGGTTCCGTCTATTTCTTCATCTGTCCAAGGGCAATCACCACAAGTTACCAGTGGACCTACTCACACAGCACAAGGGGACACAGATGCACCCACAGTGGCGGTCTCTGCACCTCTTCCTGTGGCAGATAGGATTCTGATTCCCTTCAAACACCTGTACAATGAGCACATGCTTTCAGTCCTGCAGGAGGCCAGGAAACCCAACACAAGAAAATCTTGTCTCTCCTAATGGAAAAGGTTTTCTTTCTGGTGTCATAAAAGACAGATGGAGCCGCTGGACAGCGACTTGCCTCTGATTCTGTTTTACCCGTGTGAACACCTGAAGACAGGTTTGTCTTGCTCCTGTCTGCCATTTCTGCTTGCCTGCCTATGGACCCTCCGCTGGCATCCAGACTATCAGCCAAACTCTTCCTGAAGGCGGTTCTGCACCTTATACCTCCCAGGAAACTGTTCCCTCCTCCCTGGAATCTTAGTTATGTTCTAGAAAAACTCACTTTACCACCCTTTAAACTGGCTGACAAGGCAGCTTTAAAGTTTTGCATGTGGAAAACAGTCCTGCTAGTAGCTTTGACATCAGCCAGGAGGGTCTTAGAGCTCCAAGCCCTTATGACTACCCCGCCTTTCCTGGTTTTCCATATGGACAGAGTCACCGTAAGTATAAACCCTTCCTTCACTCCCAAGGTGATCAATGACCTTTCCTTGAATCAGGCTATCCACCTGCCTACCTTCTTCCCTAACCCACAGGGAGATAGTGAGAGAGTCCTTCATTCCCTGGATGTCCACAGACAACTAAGATTCTATTTGGATAAAACTAAACCTTTTCGCAAATCGGACCAACTGTTTGTCTCCTTCCACCCCAGGGCTCTGGGGAAAGTGGTGGGCAAACAGACGATTTTAGCCTGAATTGCCAAGGCTATCTCCTTTTGTTACGCACACCATGGGAAGCCACTTTCAGGCAATGTCAGGGTCCACTCCACAAAAGCTATGGCCTCTTCTGGTGCCTTTTTCAAAGGCCTGGACACTAACTGCATTCTGGAAGCAGCCACTTAGTCCTCTGTGCACACCTTCACCAGACACTACAAACTAGACCATATTTCCAGAGCCAGGGCAGGTTTTGCCAGAGCTATCCTGCATGGATTCCTGGAGTCCTCTACCAGGCCACCCCACAACGTATAGTGAGCTTTGGTACGCACCCAGTAGTAGAATACTGCAACATTGGAATAGAAGGACATAGGAAGTTGTGTAAAATCCTACCATAACCATAGATGTCCTCCTCTTCCATGTTGCAGTATTCCTTCCCTCCCACCATCCCCCTTCTTAACCTTGCACTTGCTCTCCCCGACTCCATGACAGGCTATGCCCCTCAGGACTGGCTCCATCTGGGGCTTTATTCTGTGTTCTGAGGGTTGGTATGTACAGATGTCACCTTTATGGCCCACGTACCTGCCCCCATGTCAGACATCTGACACACCATGAGGGACTAAAAAAGCTTTGGAAACCTGGCGGACAAGCTGATTGGAAGAAGGGTAAACCCACTAGTAGAATACTGCAACATGGAAGACAAGGACATCTTTGGTTATGATAAAATTTTGCACAACTTCCTTTCTGACAATGTGCTAAAAAAGTGTACCTCTCATGGCCATTCTTTATGTTCCTTGGCTCAAGAGTATGACATTAATCTATAGCGGTAAGGCTTTGTTGGATTGGGTTTATGTCCAGTTATGAGCAGCAAACTGGATCTGAATGGAGGAAGGAGATAGGAGGCATTATGGGTAGATGGGAGAAACTAAGAGCTCAGTTCAAAGATGTTAGCTATACGGCCATGTTGGGTCCAAAGCCCAAAAGTTGAAGACAAATGAAGCACTACTCAGACGGAACGTTATGGTGAGTACATAACTTCTTTTTTCTTGTCATAACCATTTGAACCTATGTCGCAGCTTATTTGAAAGCCCTCAAACAAGAAAACAAACAAACCCCAATACCCCTAAAACATATTAATTTAATACTAACACACAAAACTATACACATCTTCAGATATTGAAGTTTTAGCCTCCTAACAGGAACAGATGTCCCAAACTGTCAGTCACACTCACAGAGTTGAATTAACCTAAAGGAAAGGTTATCCATGCTAAGATGCATGGTGCAACCTGTGCTTCTACTAAGTGATAACTGTTTTTTTCTTATCTTTACACCTCTCCCAGCTAGGAAAACCCCAGAATACTTTCAGAGAACATTATGTCCTAGCCAGTTACTCTCTTCTTTTTTTTCCCCAGCCAATCACTCTGTACCAGATTGTAAATAATTTCTCTTTATCAGATTGTCTGCATGGAGACATGAGAACCAGATATCCAATTTCTCATTATCAGATTGTCTCCATGGAGACATGAAGACCAGACAGTCAATTTGTCATCAGATTGTTTCCATGAAGACATGAGGGCCCGATACAGAATTGCTACTAAGCATACATTAATTTGCTAGAGAAAAGCCTGATAATATTCAATATTCTTCTTTTCATTTACTTCCTTTCTCTTAAAACTTGTTACCAAATCAATCTAAGGTCCTTAATCCAGTGATTTCTCCGTGTAATAATGAAGAAAATCACTTTATTTTTTTCTTTTGCCATGCTCTTTTAACCAGGCTTTTTTTACATTGCAGTGCCTACATTTCTTAAAACTGAACAAGGAGAGAGAAGGGAGAAAGAAGGGTGGAAAAGAACAGCACCACCTATTTACAGTCCCCATTACACCTACAAATAACTGAGAAAACATTATAGCATGCAAAGAAAAACATACACCACAAAAATAGTACTATTAAGAAAAAGTCCAATATTTCCAGATATTCTTATTGTCATATTTCACAAATATAATTATTGCATTGTAATCCCACATTGTTACTGGTTTTATTACTGTTCATCTCCATCTCTCATATCCTCTCTCTGCTTCATTTCCAACATACTCTTGATTCTTCTAGTCGACTGTCATGCTCCCTTCTTTCTTTCCAACATTTTCCGTTGAAACAGTGGAAAAGGTTTCACAGATACAATCTCTCTATGGTCTTTATTACCAGAAGAACAATCCTGTTTCACAGCTCCCTTTTTGTTGGGCAAACATTTGTATTTCCTCCTTAACATGTATTTCATCAAAAAATGATTTTGTCCCTCCAGGGAAGAATACCTAGCACTGGTAGAGTTTTTAGTAGAATCTAGAAGAGAAGCTGCTGTTAAAAAAGGGATGATAAGTAGAACATATAAACATTGTATGATAACTATAAGAATCGATCAGAGGAGGTTAGAAAGAATTGGGAAGAGAGATTGGATGAGCAATTCACAAAGAAACAATGGGGGTATATATGTATGTCTCCAAAATATGCAACAAAGTGTAGAATATTTAGGATCTGTGTTTGAAAGTGTTTACATAGGTATTTTATACCCAATGTAGACTCCAAAGAATTTTTCCTCAGGTAGACAGCAAATGTTAGAGATGTGACAGGGAAGAAAGGTAACTGGGAACATATTTTTGGGAGTGTAATGAGTTGGCAGACTTTTAAAAATTCCCTGCAGACTACTGTATCAGAAATACCAGGTTGGCAAAATGGCATAACTGAGGATTTTTTTTTTTCAGCTATGATACAGTCAGAATTGCCTAGACATAGTAAGGCCTTGCTGAGTCTAATTATGGTGGCTGACAAAAAAAAGCAATTACTAGAAAATGAAAATCAAAGTGTAAACCAACTGCACTAGAATGGGAAATTTAGAAAATGGAAGGAGCAAATTAAATAGGAAAAATGGGAATTGTGGGAACAATACATACAGAATAATGTGTTGGAGAAGGAATGACATGTAAAAGAAGACATGATTTGAATGAGCTATGTAATGCTTGACTGACAATGACTGGATGGATTATAAGTGCTGTATACTGTTTGGAACTAAAAATATGTCAGCATGGTTTGTTTTCAAATATATAAATATATGATTGTCTATGTCATAAGTGATAATTTAATAATGATATATCTGAAGTAGTTAACTTCATTTTTCGGCTGATGGGTCACACTGTTGTTTGCCTGGATGTTCCCCATCTATCTTTACAGTGCAGTGTGTGCACCGGATTTAACCCCTGGGCCTTGAAAGAAAGGAAGGCCAACCTGGTTGCAAAAGGCCTTCTACCTGTTTCCTCTCTGGACTCGTTGGCCTTGGCTCCTGCAGCAGCTGTTCATCCTCCCCCTCAGGATATGGACAGGGTGATGAGGAGATTTATTCGGACCCAAATCCAAATGGGAGTCTTGTCAGGCCCCTCTCCCTCTGGAGGGTGGACCTCCATGCCCTTCTTTCATCCAATTTCTCCTTCCCTGATCCAGCCTGCGGTTTTGGGGTTTATGGATCCGAGGATCTTCGGAGCTGTGGGTTCGGCGCCAGCAGTTCCTCCAACCTAGACTCCGGCAATTACCTTGAGTTCCTCGGATCCGACTAGTTCGGATCCGAGCAACATTCTGGGCCAAGGACGGGGAGTCGGATCTGAGGGAATGGAGGTGTCTTTGGCTCCGACTTTGTCGGATCCGAGCCATTCCTTTGGAGATCCGGCTACTCCAGCCTCAACCCCGATCCTCACAGCGGACCCGGGGAGAGCTTCCTCCTTGTTGGGTGCTGAGGAGGTTTGTTCTCCATCGGCATTCAATGTGGTGGAGAGGGTTCTTTCCCAAGGATCGAGACCCCAGCCTATTTCCTTGGATTCCACCCAGACTCCCTTGGATTCGCTTATGACTCTCTTCAGCTTGTCCCAGGGACAGCCTGTGCTAGAGGACCCCCCCAGGCGGTTCCCCTGGAGGAACCCCCTGTGGCTCACTAGTCCTCTGGAGTCCTACTGAAGAAGGTCCCCGTAAGCACATGTGTAAAAGGAAGCACCTGGACTCCCCCGAGTCCTTGACAGAAGACACTGATTTAGATGAAGGAGAAGGTTCCCCCAGGTCACCTCTCGAGGATGTCTCCTTTCGAGATATCATGGAGATCCTCCCCCAGAGGGGAGGTTGGTCAGCCCCAAAACCTTCTACTGATGAATCAGTGTTCCTGGAGGCTGTTGGCATGGGCCCATCTACGTCCTTGGTGTCCCCTCTTGCAGATCCCTTAGTGGATCTTATCATCACACGGGCATGGAAGGAGCCTGACACCATAGAGCTGATACAAAAATGCCCGGAAAGATTTCTCTCTCCACCCTCAGACAGACAGGCCTGGTACAAAGGATCCCCTGTGGATGCTATGGTGGTTGCAGCAGCCACCAAGAGGGAAATGGCACAGGAGAGTTCCTCGGTCCACCCTCCGGACAAGGAGCCCAGGGCGATGGATCAATTTGGGAAGCAAGTGTATTCTTCAGCGACATTTTCCATCCGAACGCTGAACTATTTGGCACGCGTTATATGACTGCAGCGAGACCCAGTCATGGAGTTAGCTGAGTCACCCCCAGAGTCTTTGTCGCCGGAGGACAAGCGTCTGTTCTCCGTGAAAATGTTGACACTGAAATTAGTATCGTACATATCTATGCACCTCCTTTCCCATGCTATGGAAGGAGCGACTAGGGCAGCTGGGACTGGCGTGGCTATGAGGCGACACACTTGGCTCAGACTGTGTCAATTCGTGCACCCCTTCAAGACGTCTTTCACAAATGCTCCCTTCAATGGTTCTCTTTTTGGAAAGACTGTACGTGACATCCATGTCCAGAGCGAAAAGGATGGGAAGACTTTGTCTGCCATCAGTGTCCGCTTCTCTAGCCCTCAAAGATCCTTTTCTATAAATCAGAGAGGGCAAAAGAAGATGTGGTTCTGAAAATCACAGTTTTCCCAGGACTCTCAGGGCAACTCATCCCCTAGAGGCAGAGGGGGACAAGACAGATGCCGCCCCAGAGGCAGATGGGGTCCGAGAAACTTTGGGTCTAGGGAACCCTTCTCGGACAAGCCCATGCAGCAACATTGAAGGGTTGCCCATCTGTCCTATTTTGGAGGCAGTCGGGGGAAGATTATCGTTGCACCCAATGGTTGGGAGTCCATAGCTGTAGATCGTTGGGTGCTTCAAATAATATCTAGAGGCTACACCATCCCGTTTGTTACCTCTCCCATCCAACCGAAGCACCTCCCAGATGTTTTACCTGCTCAAAGGGAGACAGCAGCACTGGAGATTTCCAAGCTGCATCACAAACGAGCCATCAAACCGGTCCACCCCTGATCAGTCCAGATCAGGTGTTTACTCCAGGTTCTTTTTAGTGCCAAAAAAGACTGGGGACCACAGACCCATTTTGGACCTGTCAGCTTTAAACCTGGCTTTCGCCAAGCAGAAATTCTAGATGGTCACCCTACAGTCCATTCTACCTTATCTTCGAGACTGGATGTGCTCGATAGACCTCCAGGACACTTACTACCACATCAAGATTTGCAGAAGCTCCAGGAGGTTACTTTGCTCCCGGCTGGGAGCCAGTCATTTCCAGTTCAGAACCCTACCCTTCGATCTCACCACAGCCCCCAAGGTGTTTACCAAGGTAATGACAGTCGTAACGGCTCACCTGAGGCTTCAGGGAATTCAGGTATTCCCTTACCTAGACGATTTATTCCTCACTGCTTCCACCAAGCGTCTTCTTTGCCTAGCCAAAGATTCCTTTCTTCATCTTGTGGTCCAGCTAGGGATTACTATCAATGTTTCCAAGTCCCTCTTGGACCCGGTGCAGATCTTGGACTTTATCAGGGCACGGCTGGACACCCTTTGACTGAAAGTCTTCCTAACTCCAGACAGGGTCCAGAGCCTACAGGCCATTATATCAGTAGTGTTTGGCCCCAGGTTACCAAAGTCGGGTGACGTTCTCAAAGCTCTGGGTTCTATGGCTGCAGCAATATTGATCCTCCCCTGTGCGCATCTTCACATGTGTGTTCTCCAATGGACTCTAGCTGTACAATGGTCTTGGCTAGACTTCCCCATGGAACATCCAATTCAAATCAGCAAAGCCTGCAGGGTGTCACTTCTCTGATGGCTCTAATTGCTGGAGATCTTAGCGGGACACCCATTCGTTTCACCCACAGCCCAAGCCACAATGACCATGGATGCCTCCCAGCTCAGGTGGGAGGGCACTATCTGGGGAGGATGGTCCAAGGCACGTGGTCCCAGATCGAGACCAGATTGCATATCAGTGTTCTGGAGATGAGAGCAGTGCTTTTAGTGTTGCAGGCCTTACACATTGCTGTTCCTCTGGGGACGATTGCAATTCAGTCAGACAACATGTCGGTTGTCTGGTACATCAACAAACAGGGAGGAACCAGATCTTACCCTCTGTGTCGGGAGGCCATGAGAGTGTGGGAGTGGGTGATCTCCACCAGTCGATTTCTGATTGCAACGCACATCCCGGGATGCTCCAACATTTTAGCAGACAGATTGAGTTGGGCTATTCTAATGTGAAACGAGTGGTCTCTGAAACAATTGATAGTGGAGGAAATCTTCCATGCACGGGGTCAGCCTTGCTGCGATCTCTTCCAACGTGAAGTGCAGGGAGTTCTTCGCATCTCCTTCCAACGTGAAGTGCAGGGAATTCTTCGCTCTGATCCCCTCACCAGGGGATCTCCCTAGAGATGCTCCAGTCCATGCTTGGCCTCCCGGGTTACTGTATGCTTATCCCCCATTACCTCTCATTCCAAAGTTTCTCCAGAAAGCTTGCCAACTGGGGTGCAAAGTGATCCTCATTGCCCTGTTCTGGCCTCGTCAGATGTGGTTCCCCTTCCTCTGGTCTCATGTTCTAGCTCCTCCTTGGATTCTTTATCCCTGCCCGGATCTAATTTCCCACTCCTCGGGTACTTGTCTGCCCAACCTGGACAGCCTCAAGCTGATGGCTTGGTTGCTCCAGTTCCTTTGATTGCCAGGACTCCTGGTCTTTCATCTTCAGTAAGAACTATTCTGGTGGCATTCCATAAAGCCTCCACTAAGAAGATTTACCTCAGTAAATGGAAACGATTTTCTATTTGTGCTTCTCAGAGAAACCTGGATCCTTTTAAAGCCCCTGTTCCTGCAGTGTTGGATTTCTTAGCCTATATTTTTCAGCAAGGGGTTAGTTCCTCCACTGTGAAGGTGCAACTGGCAGCTATCTCGAATTTCCACGTCGGCGAAAACATGAATGCCCTGGCCTCTTCTAGACTGTGTAAGACCTTTCTGAAAGGTACCTTTCTTTTGCGTCCTCCAGTTAAGGACTCCGTTCCCCCTTGGGACTTTACCTTGGTTCTGCATGCTTTAGTTGCTTCCCCCTTTGAACCTGCAGCGTCAGTAGATTTGAAATTCTCATCATGGAAGACAGCCTTCCTAGTGGCCATTACTTTGGCTAGGAGGGTTTCTGAGATTCAAGCTTTGTCTGCCATGCCTCCTTACTTGATCTTCCATAAGGACAGGGTTTCTCTCCGTACAAACCCTTCCTTCTTACCAAAAGTGGCTTCTGAATCAAACATTAATCAAACAATTAACCTACCTGTTTTCTTTCCAAATTTTCAGAACAAGAGCGTATATAAACTGCATTTGCTAGATGTTCATAGACAACTTTGTTTCTATTTACACAGAACAAAGCCCTTCCATTAGTCTGACCAGTTATTTGTGTCCTTTTCTAAACCCTTTCTGGGTAAGGCCATCTCCAAAGTTTCCTTAGCTAGATGGATTACACAATGTATTTTACAGATTTATAAGGACAAAGGTCTGTCCCCACCTGGTCCTGTTAAAGCGCATTCTACCAGATCTATGGCGACTTCGGCTGCTTTTTGGTCTAGAGTTTCACTGGATGACATTTGTGTGGCAGCAACTTGGGCAAGGTCACATACCTTCATTTCTCATTATAAGTTGGATTTGATCTCCAGAGGGAGAGCATCCTTCAGCTCTGCGGTGCTCAGGAATATCCTTCCATGAGGGCCTCCCACCCTCCTTCCCCCGAACCTGTTCAGGGTTTATTGTAAAACTGAGTTGCTGATTGGTTTGAGTAGAGGCAAACTCGATCTGAGGGAAGGTAGGAGATGGTGATGGATTATGGGTAAGGGGAGGAACTTGGAGCTCTGAGCAGATGCTTGAAAAGTTGTCGGCTCTGTTCCGATATGGATCCGAATACCCACAGGTTGCAGAAAAATGAAGTGGAACTACTCGGATAGAACGTTATGGTGAGTACATAATTTATTTTTCTTGTTTAAAAAAATTGCACAGTCGCACATCATAAGGACATGTCATGTCACTTTTGGAAAATATTAAGTCAGGGACTGACATCCATCTGGAGCTGTATCCAGGGCCGGTGTTAGCATTTTGGGGGCCCCCAGCAAATGTCAAGCTGGGGGCCCCCTCGCCACTTCCAGTCTAAGTATCACCCTGTCACTGCCACTCTTTCCTTTTAGTTCATGCTGCAGGCTTTAGGAGTAGTACACACAGATTGACCTAGCTACAATGATGTTATTACAACAGGCCTACGTACTACACTATGTAGGCAAATCTCACAAAGGGACATTTACAGTTACTGGCATTTAGGTGTAATAATGATACATTACAACAACTCTATGTACAGGGCTGAACTAATGTGCAATGGAGTCCCAGGCACTGCTTACTGTTTCAGACCCCGCAAAAAAAAAAAAAAAAAAAAAAAAACCTTTAGAGCTCCCATTTGTTTCCCCATGTTGGGCTTCCCACATTATGCACATTACATTTTTTTCTTCCATTTCTCACATTTTACCTTTTTTCTTCAGCTTTTTCAAGAAGCTGTAAGTCTATATATGCTCTAAAGTGCTTTTTAATGTTTTTTTTCTTTTTACCCAATCATGGCTTGAACAGAAATTATGATTAAGGAAATAAATTCAATGTTGTTTTTCAGCTTTAGTTTTCCTTGCATCTTTTCAATATATTTTCTTGACCAAGACAGCACAGTAATAACCTAAATGGAAATAACTCAATTAAGTTGGTGCCCCCAGAAGCTATAGGGGTTGTAGATGCTCTGGGTTGCATTTCAGAGTACTTCCCAACCTTTTAATTCAAAAGTGGTCTAAACAAAAATCTCAAGTAAGAAAAAGAATTTCAGTCTTATTTTTTTCTTTCAGTGAAGACATAAGTTGTACCCAAGGCTTAAAATTCAAAGCTGACAAAAATAGTAGCTCAAAATAAATTAGCAAGTCAGTTGTGAGGATACACAGATCCCGTATAGGAATACTGCCCGCCTCCCTAATCCCCCAAAAAGACAGTCACTGCCTATGCAACCCTCTGGTGTTAGACTGGGATGAAAGCAGAGGTTCAAATGGCCACAGTCATGTATTTCAAACGACTGCTTTAACACACAAATATAGCATGCCATTTACTCCTCAATCCTAACTCCCAAAGGCAACCAGCTGTATATGTGCCTGATGTTTGATTGTGAGGAAAGTGAAACTAAATAATGACTGCAATAATGTATTCTACTTTGCTGCTACAAGGCAGTACACTGCCCATGCATGAGCTAAAGTAACTTTCTTTGTATACCTCTGAGGTCTGTTAGAAAAATATAGGAAAGGATGACTACCACAACTCCCAGCCCCCACATAACCTACTTTAAATTTCTGCACACAAATATCTGAGCAGGGATGCTTTAGAATGTTTGTGGTTGAGGGCAGTGGCCATCATCAGTTTTATCCTAACAGGGTCATATCACAATTCCATTCAGGCTAAAGAGTGCAATCAGAAAATGAAAGCATTTTTTCCTAATGTTTCCTCAACCAAAAACAGCTTTTACGGGGTCTTCAAAGTCAAGGATGATTAAGGGAGCCCCCTGTATCCATTTATACAATCTGGGGAATGGGGACCACCAGATTCCTAGAAGATCTAAATGTCTGAATGCTCTGTGACATATGCTATGCCTTACTTTTGAAATATAATCACTTGTTAGCTACATTTTTATTGATACCCAGAAGAATACTGTGCATATCCCAGCATTATTGTATGTGTGCATTGATAAAATCAAGTGATATTTTTTTCACACACAGACGTACATCACAGCAATGCTAATGAATGTGTGACACACCTTTTTAGTGGCTTCCATGTGGAACAGAGTGGAGCATGGAAATTTTTAATCCTCAAATGAGGAAGGATCCTCCTCATAATGAGGCACTTGCTAGGAGATATGCCTGAACTATTTGGAAAAGCTTCAGGAATGTCCTCATATTGTAGTTCTTATACATTAGTTACCTCTGTATGAGCTATACCCAGAACACATCCATGGGGAAGCTACTACCAGATTTCGAAAGCAGAAAGAGACAAGGCAATTCTAGTCGTGAGTTCATGTATTGGGTTCAAATTAAGTACGCCCCCTTCCCCGCACACATTCAACATCCCCACACATGCACACTCCACCAAAACCAGCGCCGCCACCACTATCACAACCATACCTCTCAACCTTTTAGTGCAAAACCTGAACAAATCTTGACAAAATTGGGAGACAAAGGCCCAAAAATAGGGACAGATTTTCAGTATTGCTCTTGTAAGCTTATAAAGTTGCTAGAGTAACAGGGTTTGCATTAACATACATTTTCTGAAGGATATGAAATCTGAAATAACTCTTGTCTTGTGGAAATGCGTGAAGTATTTCCTAGTTCTCTTCTAAACACCCCCTTCCCAAAAAGATCCTATAACAACATCTAAAAAAAAAGAACTTCATATTATGGTTTCTATAGTCTGCTGATAAATTTAAAAATGGAACTGGTGAAGAATGTGGACAGTCCTACAAAGTCTCAAGTTTCAATAAGCAAAAAAATCCTCTCTGAGCATATGAAAAGAAAGCACTCCTTGCAGTGACTCCAATGTTGAACAATCCTGACAGTTCATTTCCAAGCTATGCATGCACGCATATCACAAAACATGGCGAGTTACCTATGCAATGGACGTTTGGCAGAAGAAGAGCCCTTTTATGTGTGTGGGAAGAAATATTTATCCATCAGTCAACGATTTGGTTGCAGACTGGCTACCCTGGGGCTCGATGTTTGAGGAGCTAAACTGCACAGACTTAAGAATATACCTTTCTTGGACAATTACGTTTACTCTCCGTCCTGTTGTTTGTATTTTCCCACAAATAATCCAGCAGTTAATTTGTGTAGACCAGCCGAAGCAAAAATGTTGCGTAAACTAGTTGGAGTCTGATTCATCTTCTTCAAAAAATCGGTGCCCGAGTTGGCTAATCTGTCACTTGTGAGCAGCTGGAGGTAGTGGTTGCGGATTTTGTTTGCGACGGTTGGCCAAAAGATGCTGAAGTGAATCTAATTGCATTCTTTACGGAGTCCAATACTTATAGCAACTTTTTCTAATATGTTTTACTCAATCTTTTATTACGGAGATCTGAAAGTCAGTGCTGGAAATATTATTTCTTGTAAAGTATTTATTTTCCACTGTTGTCTCCCTCGCCAGTCACTTGTTTTGATGCGTTCCATTTTGGGTATGATTCCTACAGCCAATTAGATCCCTTGCTTCACTGAAGCGGACCTGATTGAGAGCAGCTAACAAGCAAAGCAAGGGACCTGATTGGCTGCAGCCATCAAGGAAGCAAGTTCTTTCAGGGGGTGGGGGGGAGGCAGAATCGCGCGACAGCACTGCCGAATGAACAGGCGATTTTGAAACCTGCTGCTGCTTCATATGGGGGCCCTCGTACTTGGGGAGATAATCGGGGGGCTTCCCGTGGCCGCGGGTTTGGCGGGTGCTTAACGCCGGCTATGGCTGTATCCCAGCCAGATTTATAATTTATGCAGCAGTGGCCCTGTACCTGAACATATACTGTTATGCTGATTGTAGTCGTATACCTGTACTTTACTAACAGTGGAACGCATTCTGTAAGTCAGGTTTATAGGTAAGTACTTGCCTAGCTGCATTGTGGGCCATTTTAAGTCTAGCCAATTTCCCTTTCATATTTGATAATCAAACTCTGTACCTTGTGACTGTGAGGTAAACACCTTAACCATTATACCAACCCCCTGTCAATTATCTGCATACATGACTCCTAACTGCAATTATATCCCACTTGAAATAGCAGCAACAGTAATATACCTTACCAGCAGCACCCTTTTCAGCAATAAAATTATCAGTTGTCATTCTACCACTTTAAAAAAATCATTAAAGAAAAAAATGCCCAGTCATCTGGACCAAGCTTCTACCATGAGAAAGCATAACACAGTTCCAAGCATCACATGTGCTTGTTGCTGCAGTCGCAAAAGTTACCCATTATATTCAAAGTAATGGGTTGGCTATAAAGCTTGACACTTTTTTTTCTGTAGAGAAGCAAACTGCCTTGTTCTCCCAACACCCCATGGAGCTGATATGTATATACTAGTGGAGAAAGGAGAACAGACCCCAAAACAGTACAGAGCTGTCATGGGCATTCATTTATTTCACTATTAACACAAATGAGTGAAGTGATTTCAAAGATTTCACACATCAAGAACACACAGAGAGAAGCCCTCCCCTGAAGAGTAATATGTCCTTACCTGCCTGCTAGTTGCAGTTTCTTACTCCCCAACTCAGCTGCTCCTGTGGATTTTTTTGTTTGCAATTAGTAACACATAGTGAACCATTTATGTCACAATGGGATAATACTAACCTGTATTAAAACGTGGTAGGGTGTATAATTTCCACCTCCGTTTCTACTTCCTACTGTGCTGTCCTTTATGCAGTTATTTATATGTAGGAGACAGGTCACTTTGCTATCCTTTATGCACCTGTTTATATGTAGGAGACAGGTCACTGTGCTGTCCGTTGTGCACCTGTTTATATGTAGGTATATAGCATTAATAGGCAGTCCATTGTATACCTGCTGTTCATATGAAAGTTTATTGAAATTTACTCCCCATAAGTACAGGTTAATTGATTATGGGAGACTGATGTATTAAAATCAGTGTTTCAAACTGATCCACTTAGAATAGGTTTGACTTACTTCTAAGCCAGCAACAGTGTGGAGTTTAGTGTTGTACTGTACAGAAATCACAAGCATACTTGGTTATTATAGTGCATCTTTTTTTTTAATAAAGTGATGTTAAGTTGTCAATCTCGCCTTCATTCTTGCTGGATGGGTTCGGAGCCGATCCTCGCCTCCGACTCGGCACTTGCTAAGCTCGAGAGCTAAATTTTACCAGCTCGAGGCAACCCTATATCCCATGATGCAAGGCGGAGATTACCCAGATCTCGTTTGCCACTTTGCTAACGAGGTGCCTTCTTTTACCAGCTCTTGGTAAGTGAACTTTTCAGAGACTTTTCGTCTACCCCCCCTTTACTTTATATTTATATATTATATTGTTGTTAATTATCGACTCACCTTAGCCCTGTTCCCGTCAGTTTTCCCTTCTTTTTGACTAAATATTCCCTTGTCCCTAGTCAGGCCTTAGGCCTTCCCCTCCCTAAATTTTTTCCTGTCAGGGATTGTTTGTGTGTGACTGTGTGTTTTCCCTGGTTAATTTAATTTAATTAATTTAATTTAATTTGTTTGACTGAGTGTTTTTTGTGTGTGATTGTGTTACTATTGTTCATCGACACAGTTATGTCGAAGGACACTAGGGTCTCAGGCTTCAAGAAGTGTGGCTCATGCTGTCAGAAGTTGTCTCTGACAGACAGTCACACTTCTTGTGTTTATTGCCTGGGACCTTCGCACCTGCAGGACTCTTGTGCTATCTGTCATGCTTTCAGCCCAAGAGTCCTGCAGGAACGAAAAAATAAACTCATATTAAGGGGCTTATTAAAGCCCGAGAGCTCCCCGACTAAGTCGGTGCCGGGGAAGCCCTCGAAACCTGTTAAGCCTTCGGCTCAAGCTTCTAAGCCATCGGCTTCAGGTCCTTCCTCACCAGGCTCGAGATCGGCTCTGACCGGAGCCGATCTTTCCATGCCAGTCTCAGTATCGGCTCCATCCGGCGCTGATACTACCAGATCCAGACACTCAGTGTCGGCTCCGGCTGGAGCCGACGTATCTTCGGCTCCGATGGCTCCATTGATCTCAAAAAAGAGATCTCGATCCCCTTCAGTGGAATCCATACATTCGGCTCCGAGATCACCTTTGCTCTCGGAGCGGAGCCATCGGAGCAGATCTTCTCGGTCATCCAGGCTATCTGATCACGACTTTGAGAGAGTGGTGAGTAGACTATTAAAGTCTCAGGCATTGGCCCAAATACTCCATAGCCCATCTCAACAGACGGTAGCTATATCACATCCACTGAGCATTCCTCCTCCGACTCTCTTACAGAGTTCGGAGCCGGAGCTCCTCGGAACCGGTACCGTTGTGACTTCGGAGCCGATACAACCCCTTTCGGATCCGTCACCCTCGGCTCCGATTTCCTCCTTGAGACCTTCATTGGAGGGATCCGGGCGTCTAGTCTCTCTCGTCGGCTCCGAGGGGGCGAGTGGCATCGGACCCTTGTCCGACCCCGTTCTCCCTCTCGGAGCTTCGGCGTTGGTGAGCTCGGCCCCGACATCTGCCTCGGAGCCTTCCCTCTCGGTGAGGCCTGGGGTTCCTATCTCTTCGGAGAGGGAACTTTCTGGTCTCTCTGACGGGGGAGCCTTCGAGGTGATGAGGAGTGTACTAGCCCCTGGGCTTAGTCAACAGACAGTTCCATCAGCTCCTCCCACTACAGTGCCTGCTGACGTCTCTTCCCACTCTCTTGCTCCCGGACCCAGAGATCCAACGCCTCAGGTTTCCCCATTGGGAATATCCTCCTCTTCCGAGGCTTCTCCTGATCCGTCAGGAGAACCTCCGTGTAAGAGGACATGTAAGAGGAAACATTTAGACTCCCCTGAGTCTATTACATCTGATACTGACTTGGATGAGTTGGAGGGATCCCCAAGGTCCTCCTCTGAGGATGTCTCTTTCTCAGACATCCTTGAACTCCTTAAGCAGAGGAGGAACTGGCCCTCCCTTAATCCCTCCAAGGACGAGTCAGTATACCTGGAGGCATTCGGATCTCGAACCTCCACCTCCTGGGTGTCTCCGCCTTTTGACCCTCTTATGGATGTAGTGGCTCGGAAGGCGTGGATGGCCCCAGATTTGGTGGAACCTATTCCTAGGAGGCCTTCTAAATTTATTATGGCCCCACCAGATAGGCAGTATTTGACAAAAGGTGTCCCGGTTGATGCCATGGTGGTAGCTGCAGCCACCAAGAAGGAATTAGCTGATCCTTCAGTACCTGTCCATCCTCCTAATAAAGATTCTAGGACTATGGACAGGTACGGCAAGCGGAATTTTTCTTCAGCGACCTTTGCCATGTGATCGCTGAACTGCTTGTGTCACTTCACCCGCCTTCAAAGAGATGTTCTTAAAGAGTTGGGAGAAGTTTTACAGGATCCGTCAGCTGCTGGGTCTCAGGATAAGATTAGCTCACAGCTAGGAATCCTTAACTCCATCGTTAACTCCTCCATGCAGCTCATTTCTTATGCAGCCGATGGAGCGAGTAGGGCCGCAGGCACAGGAGTGGCTTTAAGGCGTCAGTCCTGGATGCGGCTTTGTAATTTTGCAGACCCCTTCAAGGCATCCTTCACAAACTCCCCTTTTGATGGTTCGACCTTGTTCGGACCCCAAGTGAAAGACACTTTGACTAGATGCGAACAAGATGGCAAGACTCTTTCTGCCGTAGGAGTCCGTTTCTCCACCCCTACAAGACCTTACCCAAGAGGTCAGAAGGGAGGGAAAATGTGGTTCCGCAAATCTCAAGGAGTCACGCCTGATGCATGAGGTCAGTTTACCCCCAGAGGCAGAGGGGGTAACAACAACAGACGCCGCCCTAGGGGCAGAGGGGGTCCGCAGAATCAGGGTAGCAGAGAGCCTCTTTCTGACAAACCCTTCCAGCATCCCTGAGATGTTGCCCGATTGTCCACCTTCGGAGACAGTTGGGGGAAGATTATCGCTGTACCCAATAGCCTGGCTTTCCCTTTCTCAAGACAAATGGGTACAGTCGATTATATCCGAGGGTTACAAAATTCCCTTTATTCAAACCCCAATTCAGCAAAAGGGAACCCTTCCAGACGTTCCACCCGGTCTAAGGGAACTAGCAGTACCAGAGATATCAAGACTGCTAGCAAAAAGAGCCATCCAGCCAGTCCCAGCAGACCAAATAGGATCTGGAATCTACTCAAGGTTCTTTTAAGCTCCAAAAAAGACAGGGGATTGGAGACCAATATTAGATCTGAGCAAACTAAACAAGTTTGTAAAGAAAACAAGATTCCGGATGGTTATGCTTCAGTCCATTCTACCATTTCTGGGCAAGGACAATTGGATGTGCTCGGTAGATCTTCAGGATGCGTACTATCACATAAAACTTCACAGGTGCTTCAGAAGATTTCTCCGCTTTCGGCTGGGGTCCAGTCACTTCCAATTCAGGACCCTGCCCTTTGGACTCACTACAGCCCCCAGAGTGTTCACCAAATGTATGGCAGCAGTTACGGCTCACCTGAGACGTCAAGGATTCCAGGTGTTTCCATATCTAGACGACTGGCTCCTCACTGCCACCACCAGGCATCAACTTCTCCAGGCCAGAGATTACACCATTCATATTTGCAGAGGGCTAGGGATTTCTATAAATTTCGAAAAATCTACCTTGTCGCCTTGTCAATCTATTACTTTTATAGGCGCAAAATTGGACACCGTACAACTTTCAGCAAAGTTAACAGACCAAAGGATCTTCAACATTCAAAGTCACGTCCAGGTGATTCTTCTCAGCTACAAAATTCAGGCCAGATTTGCTCTGAAAGTATTGGGTCTTATGGCGGCCGCCATAACACTTCTTCCCTTCGCCCGTTTTTACATGCATCTTCTACAATGGATGCTATTCGCCCAATGGTCCTTTCAACAACTACCCATGCATCACAGGATCATAATCACTCCAACTTGCAAAAGGCATCTGACCTGGTGGATATCGTCCCCTCAAGTCCATCAGGACAGACCCTTTGTTCCTCCTGCCCCGGTCGCCACGGTTACATCGGATGCCTCCCTGATCGGGTGTGGGGGGCATTATCAGGGCAGGATGGTCCATGGCACTTGGCAACCTTACGAATACCATCTGCACATAAATGTCCTAGAGATGAGAGCAGTGCTTTTAACGTTGCAAGCCCTCAACGACTCTCTTCCCCTGGGAACTATTGCAGTCCAAACGGACAATATGTCCGTAGTGTGGTATATCAACAAACAGGGCGGAACCAAGTCCTATCCACTGTGTCGAGAGGCTCTCAGACTTTGACAATGGGCAATCTCTTCTCAGCGGTTTCTGATAGCAACGCATATCCCCGGGAAATCCAACATCATAGCGGACAGGTTGAGCAGAGATATTCTCATGCCCCACGAGTGGTCTCTCAAACAATCAGTGACGGAAGAGATTTTTCAGGAGTGGGGCCTTCCTTGCTGCGACCTTTTTGCTACACCTCAAAACAGCAAATGCCCAGACTTCCTCTCTCTCTTCCCCCTTCCAGGCCATCCCCCCAGAGACGCTCTAACCCAAGATTGGCCCCGGGGACTTCTTTATGCCTTTCCCCTCTTTCCACTGATACCTCAAGTAATTCAGAAAGCAACCGCCTTGAGAGCCAAGTTGATTCTCATTGCCCCTTATTGGCCTCGACAGATATGGTTTCTGTTCCTACATCGTTATCTCTTGGTACAGCCATGGCATCTGGACCCGGTTCCAGATCTTCTGACCCACCAGTCGGGGCAGCTGCACCAATCCATGCCTTCTCTTAACCTCACTGCTTGGTTGCTCCACTTCCATCCTTAGCCAGGCTTCCTATGATTTCTAATCCCGTCCGGGATATCATAGTAGCTTCCCTAAAATCTTCTACCAGAAGGATTTACACTAATAAATGGCAACGTTTCTCCTTCTGGGCAAAAGCTAGGAACATAGACCCCTATACTGCTCCGATTCATTCGGTCTTGGACTTCCTAGCTGAGATTTTTCATTCAGGATCCTCTTCCTCCACAGTAAAAGTTCAGCTGGCAGCCATTTCGAATTTTCATATAGGCCTTTTGGACCACAACATTATGTCACATAAACTTTGCAAGGCATTCCTTCGAGGTATCTTTTTACTTAAACCTCCGATTAGAGACCCCCCCACCACAGTGGGATCTAAATTTAATTTTAACATCCTTGATTCTCCCCCCTTTCGAACCTGCGGCTGCCTGTTCGTTGAAATTTCTTTCTTGGAAGACACTCTTTCTAGTCGCCATTACTTCTGCCAGGAGAGTATCTGAGCTTCATGCTCTCTGCATTCGTCCTCCCCACTTCATTTTCCACAAAGACAGGGTATCTCTAAGGACTAATCCATCTTTCTTACCCGAAGTGGCATCGCAGATGAACCTAAATCAATCCATTGATCTTCAAGTGTTTTTCCCAAATTATTCTGATAGAGCGGAACAAAAATTACATTGTCTTGATGTTCACCGCCAGCTCAGATATTATCTAGACAAAACTAAACATTTTAGGAAATCTGATCAACTGTTTCTATCCTATGCAGAGAACAGGAAAGGCCTTCCAGTTTCCAAGGTGACTTTATCTAGATGGCTGTCTTCTGTGATTACTTACATTTATCAGCTCAGAGGCAAAGAGTTGATTTCTAGGCCAAAAGCCCATTCTACCAGAGCTCTAGCTACATCTACAGCTTTTCAGGCTAGACTTCCAATAGACACTATTTGTGCAGCAGCCACATGGGCCTCTCCTCATACCTTTATTTCACATTACAAATTAGATTTGGTCTCCAGAGACAGAGCGAATTTTGGTTCCACCGTTCTCCAGAGTCTGTTCCATTGAGCCACCC
Organism: Protopterus annectens; assembly: GCF_019279795.1. Classification (NCBI taxonomy): domain Eukaryota; kingdom Metazoa; phylum Chordata; order Ceratodontiformes; family Protopteridae; genus Protopterus; species Protopterus annectens. The sequence goes on from NC_056737.1 coordinate 1,134,283,391, forward strand.
AGGATAGAGGTGCTAGGGAATCGGTCCCATCCAGCAAGAATGAAGGCGAGATTGACAACTTAACATTAAGAAGTTATGTACCTACCATAACGTTCCATGTTAGTTGTCTTCTCTCGCCTTCTTTCTTGCGTCCCGCCCTCCATCCCCCTAGCCTGGTCAGACCGAGAAGATTATGCCTCTTCTATTAAGAGGCTTTGTCCTTTTTTCTAGCTAATCAGCTTCTAGTGTCACTAGATTAGGTTGATCCTTTTCAGAGGATTATGATGATTATGATTGTCATTTTTAGTATTGTTACTTTTCTTCCTCCTTTACAGTTGGAAGAATATATTCCTAATTTCCTTAGCTACCAAACGAGATCTGGGTAGTCTCCACCTTGCATCATGGGATATAGGGTTGCCTCAAGCTGGTAAAATTAGCTCTCGAGCTTAGCAAATGCCGAGTCGGAACCGAGGATCGGCTCCGAACCCATCCAGCAAGAAAGAAGGCGAGAGAAGACAACTAACATGGAACGTTATGGTAGGTACATAACTTCTTATTTACTAATTTGTACTGTTTTCTTTTGCAGATGGCTATTCTTATGAAAGACTAGCAATTACAGACTGGATTGGCACCAGAAAACGTACAAGTCCCATGACTAACCTTCCTCTGACATCATGTTTGCTTACACCTAACCGGACATTAAAAATGGCTATTGATCGCTGGCAGGAATCCCAGCAAACAAAATGAAATGCACAAATGTTTATAATATATAAATAGAGAAGTAAATTGAAAATCACTGGATTGAATTTAATGTATTTTGCATTTCTAAACAATAATGTGCCATCCTATTTTCAAATTATGGATGTATCCTTAGCACTTGAATAAAAACTATAGATAATAAAGCTACTCTGCTATTGCAAAATACTAAGGTTATAGAAGCCATGCGTTATACCTGGCCAGTGGCTTTAGTTTTGCAGGTTCTGTAAAGACAGACATAAAAGGGCTAACCCAAAAATTTCTAAAAGAAAACCTCCAAACACAGACAAGGGAGTATAACAAAAGTGAGCCTACTTGTACTCTTCCCAAAAGAGCTGCCGTTATGTTCACTCCAGCTAAGGATCACACTTCAGTTTTTCTCTTTTCCTACCTGAAGTATTTTCCGATGTGTGTTTGTGTATGTTATGGAGACATGGGAGTTAAAGATTAAATGAGTCAGGGACAGATACCTTTTTTTTTTTTTTTTTATGGTCATCCTGAAATTGAAGAGTTATATACATCTGATATTTACAATTGTTTGCTCCTTAATTGTATTTCAGTTACTGACTAGCTGTGGCAGCAGCAATCAAAATACAGTTAAGGAGCAAACAGTTGTAAATGCCAGATAGCTATGGCAACAAGCATGGCCAGGGTGGTGCAGCAGTTAGCATTGTCTTCTCACAGCAAGAGGCTCTCCAGTTCGATTCTCAGCTGGTGTGCCTTCTGTGTGGAGTCTGCATGTCCTCCCTGTGGTCGAGTGAGGTTTAGAAGACATGCAGATAGGTGCGTGTTGCTGGGTGTGCCTTCTTTGAAGGTTGGGTGCCAGGCTGGCAACTCAACACCATAAAACATGACTGCCATTCACTCTGCGGACCGGTGTTCCGCTGTGGTGACCCCTAACTGGGATAAGCCGAAAGACATTGCTTTACTAGCTATGGCAACAAGATTTAGTCATTGGCTCATGGTTCCCTTAACTGAGATTTTTCCATAGGTGGGTTGCAGGTCACTTATTTGATCAAATGTGCTCACAACCCCCATTCAAGCTAATGGTGTCATCTGAGTATGTGAGATTCATCTACTTACATTCTGCTGCTTTTTCTCATTATGTATATTGATAGTTTTCATTTTGACTAAATCATGCTTTATCATGTCCTTCTGATGAGACATTAAACTGAGATCTCATCTGTCTGAGTTGGTGATAGCTTAGATGAATGTTCAGTAGTCCGTAATACTTATCAGAAAAAAGAGCAGAGAAGATTCCAAACTGGCCTATCCAAATTCAGAATACCAGGCTAAGTATTGCATAGGCTTAATGAGACCATCCCAGCTAACAAGTAAAAAGCATAAGGTTGAGGATTAGGAAGGGTGGTTTCTGATAATATCTAGTCAAGGCTGGCTTTCAAGTCACAGCTGAGAGCAGAGCACAGAGTATAAGATGGATGGAAAAACTTTCCTTCCACTTGAATGAGGACATTTCTGCACATGCCTTTTTGCTGCATACACCAATACTGTGACATGATGTAGATTAATGTCTGAATATACGTTATGTTAACTCTAGGACTGCAAGTGATATTGGGTTTTGTTATTAGGGAATGCATTTCCATCAGACTGCTAACAAAACTAGGGCTAATGCCCAAAGTAAATAAAAGGAGTATATGTATGCTTGGGTATTTTGCATGCATTTCAAACTCTGTCAAACACTAATAGCTTAATTAAATAAATAAATATGGTGATGTGTAAAATTTAGAACGTGTTGGGTAACATATTCCATTATGTGATTTGTATTATCTGTTATTCAGTTTTAACTGATGATCATCAAGAGAAATAATATTGTTTAATGCTTTTTTTACCTGTTTGAACTATGACTATTCTCTTCTGTGGTGTATGTCAGCTGTGGCAGGAAAGGTTATAACAAGAAAGTGGAAACAAAGTAATCCACTTCTGTTTTCAGAGTTTCTTCAGCTTCTGAATAAGTAGCTGATAAAGAAACACAAACAATAAAATTAAGATCAAACACAAAAGCAAAAAAGTGTAAATACTGGCTACAGTTATTGGAAGGATTCAACCAGTGAGTCACAGGATTCTGTCCTGGAATATAGTAATTAGTTTGTGTCAATTTGTCTTCGGTATATAACTGAACAGATGTCCTTCTATTCCAGTGTTGCAGTATTCACTAGTGGGTTAACCCTTCTTCCCATCAGCTTGTTTGGCCAGGTTTCCAAAACTTTTTCAGTCCCTGTTGGTGCATCGGACGTCTGATGTGTAGGCTGGTACTTGGGCCATAAAAGTGACATCTGCTTACACCAGTTCTCAGAACTTTTCAACCCTCAGCCGTATACCAAGTGTTCCTGTTACTCATAGACGTCAGATCAGTTTCGCATTAAGATAAGTACCCCTTTGGGGATTTTCTTCAGTCCTTTTGTAATTTATATGGTCTGTTAATGTCCGGTAAGAGCAAGTGCAACTGTGGTTGCCAGATTCCCCACAAAGACACCCACGACCAGTGTCTCTTTTGTTTGGGTAGGGATCATGATTATAAAAACTGCGTCATTTGTTAATCATTAATTCCTAAGACCCTTCGTTGCCGACTTCAGGCCCTCGACCTATACCTCAAAAACCATCATTTTAGGCAGATCACTCTCGAAATGGAAGCCGCTACCGACGCCCCATCCGAACCACCTAGGAAGAGTGCCAAGCCCGCAAGGCCATCCACTTCACCTCTCCCTCCACCGATTCTCAGCCTGTAGCCACCGTTAGCTTAGCCAAGGAACCGACATCCGCCACACCAGATAAAGCGGGTACCTACCAGGAGGCCGCAAAATCCAGAGCGGCCGACACATCTAGGGAGGATATCCTGGCCATTTAATGTTGATATAGCTAAGCCAGAGACTTGTCTGCATTAAGTTTTATTTGCATGCCAATTGAGGGTAATGAAGAGATGAAAGATTTATTTCAGAGGGACCATACATTAAAATAGAAACCATTGATAATACTTTTAAGGTTCCTGGGTATGTCAACTGTAAAACAATTACATCAGTCAATGTTCAGGTTGTTTTGCTTTTATATTGTTGTTTGAATATTAGGATTAAGGACGAATAACGCTTACACAACATAAAAAGGTTTGTAGTCTATATAAAAATTTTTATTTAGAAGTGGTGCACTCTTTGGACTTTAAAATGAACAAGGTTTTCTGTTTTTATTTGTTTATAGGATATCCTGGCGCCTGATTCAGTTGCCAGGGGGGAACCAGCTTCTGAGATGGGCACTTCATAACTGGCCTCTGCCATTCCTTCTATTCCTTCAAGGCAGACCGACAGCCAGACGCCGGTTAGGCCTGCAAAGAAAAAAACAAAGCATGTCACTTCAACCCCTGAGGCCTTGCTAGACTAGCAGGCCTTCAGTCAGAGTCTTTACAATGCCTTCCTGGCCCTTAGGCCTACGCCTGACCTCCCTCATGTTGCTCCACCTCTTCTTAGTCCCAGGCCTATTCAGCCAGAGACTACCCTTAGCCATCCTGCTGAAGACGAAATGTCTGACTCCTCAGAGGACTCCTTGTCCTACTCTTCATAAATATCTTCCCCTCTGGGTTATGGATCCCCAGAAGAAGCCTCTGCTGAGCCTGACTCCCGTGTGGAAGACCTTACCTTTAGGGACACGGTTAATCTTATGAGGGAACATTTCAAATGGGATTGCTCAGATATGTCTGAGCAACAGAAAATATTTTATGACTTGTTCCAGATGGAATCTCCTAACCTGGCCCCTATTCCTCCTGTCCAGCCTGCCTCCCTGGATCCTTTTGCAGCAACATGTATAAACCCTGACTCCTAGCCAACCTGCCCGTAGAAGGGCGTACCTGATGCAGATGCAATTCTTTTCAAATGCCCACCAGCTGACCCAGCAACCATTTCTATTCCCACTGACAGGGCTACCAAACTTTTCCCCACTACCACTGTCCTGCCTGCAGATAAAGACAGCAAGGCCATGGAGAGGTTGTGGAAGAAGATATACACTTCAGCTATTCTAGCCTTTAGGGCTACAAATTACCATTCACACATGGCCAAATATTCCTTGGCATTACTGGACAAAGCTTCTAAGGAGCTTAATGAGATCCCTCACTGCTCTGCAAAGGCATCCCTGTCTTCCTTGCTTGGGCTCACCTCCCAAGTCAATAAACATTCCCTCAGGTGTGCATATGATGCAGCAGAGGCCTCAGCCAGGTCAGCTGCATCTGCCTCAGTATTGAAGAGATGCTCTTGGCTGCATCTTCATCTTTAACCAGATGACTTTAAGGCCAAACTCTTGGATGCTCCTTTAGATCACACTGCCCTTTTTGGCTCCAAGGTAGCTGATCTCTTTAAGTCACTTCAGCAAAAAGGGAAAGAGCTCCAGGATCTAAAGCATCTTCTTCTCTCTCCAATCCCAAAATTTCAAAGAAACTACCCGGCCAAGACACAGTTCATCAGGAAGACTTCTGAGCCGTCTGCCCCCTCTAGATCTAGAAGACCACACAGGAGGCAGACTGCTCAGCCTGGAACACCTCAAGCTTCCACCCAGAGAAATCCCTTTCCAGAAAGATCAGGCAGCATCTGACTGCCTGCCTCCTTTTCTACCTCCCTTCCTCCCACCATACCTTTATCCTCCCACCTCTCTCACTGCCTCCCTGCATGGGCCCTAGTGACATCCGACAAATGGGTTTTGTCTATCCTGAAGGAGGGTTACTTCATGTCCTGAATATCCCTCCCCCCAAAACTTCCTATTCAACTGCCTCCATCCTCTCAATGGTCCCTCCTCCCCGAGGTTCTAAACAACCTGCTGCTCCAAGGCACCATAGAACTCATCCCCCCCTCTGCTCGAGGGAGAGGCTTCTACTCCAGAATTTTTCTGGTGCCCAGGAAGGAGGGGACCATGGAGACCCATCCTAGACCTTTAACGCCTAAACCCATTCCTGAGGGTTCCTTCCTTCAGGATGATAACACTACCCATTCTCTTTACTCTCATCCTTCCCCAGGGCTTCATGGTGACCCTGGACATCAAAGAAGCCTGTCTACATATTCCAATAAAGCTGTCCTCCAGAAAAGTCCTCATATTCAAAGCAGGCTCCTTGCATTTTCAGTTTTGTGCCTTGCCGTTTGGACTCTCCACTGCCCCAAGGGTATTTACAAAATGCCTAGCCCCAGTCACTGCTTACTGCAGAACAAGAGGTATGAACATGTTCCCATACCTAGACGATCTGCTAATTCAAGCAGCAGACAGACAAACACTCCTAGCCCACACAAAGGACCTTCTGCTGCAGTCCTTAGGGTTCCTCATAAACTTCCCCAAAACCTATCTAAATCTACTTGACATTGTCTTCCTAGCAGAATTAGAGCAGACTTCAGGATGGCCTTCCTACCTCAGAAAAACTGCTTTTCCTGACTCAACACCTTCAATCTTCCCTCCTTACACCCACCCTGATGGCAAGGGAATTTCTCAGACTTCTCTGCCACATGGCTGCCACAATTCTTATGCTGCCACTGGCAAGATTACACATGAGAAAGATGCAGTGGTGTCTTCACTCAGTATGGACTCAGCATTCTCACCCACTAGAGTTCAGAATCCCACTTCTACCCTGCCTCCACCAAGAGCTAAAGTGGTGGATGGCCCAGGTGACCCTAATCCCCGGTCTCCCTCTACAATTGCCCCCTTCTCAGATCATGCACACAGACGCCTCAGATCTAGGCTGGGGAGCAACATTAGACACAAGGAAAGTACAAGGTTTGTGGAAAAATAAACACAAACAATGGCATATCAACATCAAAGAAATGTCAGCCATACTTCTAGCCCTGCAGGCCTTTCTACCTTCCTTCAGACAGGACATTCTGAAGATCTTCACAGACACCACAGTGATGTGGTACTTGAACAAGCAAGGAGGGACCGAGTCCTAGCTCCTCTGCTGACTAGCCCGTCAGGTATGGGAACTAGCTGTCTCCCAGGGGATCACCCTACAGGCAGCCTGCAGCCCGTTCCAACAAAATTGCCAGGCAAACTCCTTAAGCAGAACCTCCTCAGACAGCCACGAATGGAAGCTGTCAAGGGAGGTATTCCTAGAGTTGATCTACAGGTGGGGTATTCCACAACATAGACCTGTTCGCCTCCTCCACAAACAGACAACTCCAGAGTTACTGCTCCAGAACTTATGACCCGAAGGCTCTTCAAACAGATGCCTTCTTAATGTCCTGGAAGGGGAAATACCTGTACGCCTTTCCCCCTTCCCTCTGATACAGAGAGTCCTACTGAAAATTCAGCAGGACTCACCAAAAATCTTGTTGGTGACACCCTTTTGGCCAAGGCAACACTGGTTCCCCCTACTTCTTCATCTATCCAAGGGCAATAACAAGTTACCCCCCTCAGTGGATCTAATCAGACAGCACCAGGGGACACAGATTCACCCACAGTGGAGATCCCTACACCTCTCCCTGTGGCTGATAGGATTCTGATTCCCTTCGGACACCTATATAATGAGGACATGCTCTCAGTCCTGCAGTAGGCCAGGAAACCAAACATAAGGAAATTCCATCTCTCTAAATAGAGAAGGTTTTCTGTCTGGTCTCAGAGAAGACAGAGCCGCTGGACAGTGACCTGCCTCTAATTCTCTCTTACTTGTGTGAACTGCTAAAGACAGGCCTGTCTTACTCCTCCTTAAAAGCACACCTGTCAGCCATTTCTGCCTGCCTATGTAGCCCCCACTTCCTTCCAGGCTTCCAGAAAAAACTATTCCTAAAAGGTGTTTTACACCTAAGACCCCATAAGAAACCAACTCCTTCTCACTGGGATCTTAATTATGTGCTGAAAAAACTCACTCTGCCACCCTTTGAACCAGCTGGTAAGGCTGACTTGAAATTTTGCACTTGGAAAACAGTACTGCTAGTAGCTATAACATCAGCCGGGAGGGTCTAAGAGCTCCAAGCCCTCATGTCTACTCCACCCTTCCTAATTTTCCATATGGACAGGGTCAACATCAGGATTAATCCCTCCTTCACCCCCAGTGTGGTTAATGACCTCTCCCTTAATCAGGCTATTCACCTGCCCACCTTCTTTCCTAACCCTCAGGGAAACAGTGAGAGAGTCCTTCACTCCCTGGATGTACACAGGCAACTCCGTTTCTACTTGCATAAGACCAAACCTATACGCAAATCAGACCAGCTCTTTGTTTCCTTCCACCCCAGGGCTCTGGGAAAGCGGTTGGAAAGCAAACTATTTCTTCTTGAATTGCTAGGGCTATCTCTTTTTGTTACTCTCACCGTGGAAACACACTAATGGCCAATGTCAGACCCCATTCCACAAGGGCCATGGCTTCCTCTGGAGCCTCCTTTAAAGGTCTAGATACTCCATTCTGGAAGCTGCTACTTGGTCATCTGTGCACACCTTCACCAGACACTACAAGCTGGACCAGATCTCCAAGACCAGAGCAGGATTTGCCAGGGCTATCCTGTATGGGTTCCTGGAATCCTCATCCAGACCACCACCTAGCCAGCAGTGAGCTTTTGTACTCGCCCACTAGTGAATACTGCAGCATTGGAATAGAAGGACATAGGAAAGTTGTGTAAAATCTTACCATAACCATGGATGTCCTTCTCTTCCATGTTGCAGTATTCCTTCCCTCCCTCCACCTCTCTGTTCTCCTTGCACTTGCTCTCCTCGGCTCCTACACAGGCTGTGCTATCAGGACTGGCTCCATCTGGGGCAGGACTGCTGCGCGCAGACGACACTTTTATTGCCCACATACCAGCCTACACATCAGACGTCCAACTCACCAACAGGGACTGAAAAAGCTTTGGAAACCTGGCCGAACAAGCTGATGGGAAGAAGGGTAAACCCACCAGTGAATACTGTAACATGGAAGAGGACATCTATGATTACGGTAAGATTTTACACAACTTTCCTGTCTTAATATGTTCCTGTGGCAAGAGTAAGCATATGAAATAGTATGCATAATTATTTTGATTATTGTATTAACTGAATGTTATTTTCTTAACAATTTTGGTTGAATTAGTCATCATTAGTTCTGGACAATTTACTTGATTAATATGTTCTGGAATGTTGATGTATGTCATTGTGTTCAACCAATAAATATATTTAAAAAAAGAAAAAGTTGTATCTGATAAGCTGGAACTGTATAACAATATTTTATCATCACTTGAGAAATATAAGAAAACTTGCACTTTAAAGTTGCTTATACACAAAAATGCTATATAAACAAATTTTCTCTAGATTTCAGAAAGGTATAGAACAATGCAGGCTTAGACTGTTGCACTGCATTGTAACACTGGGTCATAGTTCAGAGAGTGGTCTTGAAGCAGCAGAGCAAGTAGGTTTTAATTTTTTTTAAACATCTTTATCAAATCACTATTTGCATAATGGTGTAAGTGCATATACATTGGTAGAAAACTAAACAAACCATAGTGATATTTTCATTATTTTTATACAGTATGCATATAGTTTTAATTATCACTCACTCCAACATTACATAAATTGCTCAATTCTTACCTTCCTTTAAACCTAACTCCCTCCTCCTCCTGAATGTTATTCTGCATGTATTGTCCCCACAAATTCAATTTGTATGGAATTCACTCCTTCCCTTTTCTGAAAATCCCAACCACAAGTTTTCTTTTTTTCCAACAAACATTTTTATTAATTTTTCACACATGACATAGGCAATCTTACATTTATGCAAATGAAAAACAAACATGACTGCACTTTAGTTGCAAACAGTATACATCACATACACCATTGAAACAACTGTAGTTGCAAACATTATACATCACTTAATCTATCCAGTCATTTTCAGTTAAGCATTATATGGCTCATTCAAATCTTGCCTCTTAAACCTCATTCCTGCTCTGCATATATTTTTCCCACAATTCCCGTTTTTTCCTATGTTGTTTGCTCCCTCCCTTTTCTAAAGATCCCAGTTCCATTTGTTTTATCTCTGTTACTATTTTCACTGCTTATATTAAAGTTAGTCTAGACTTTGATTTCCATTTTCTAGTAATTGCTTTTTTGGCAGCCACCATAATTAGACTCAGCAAGGCCTACTATGTCTAGACAATTCTGATACTGTATCATAACTCTAAAAAAATCATCTCCCAAGTCAATCCAATCTGCTCACCCAGCATCTCCAACAGAGCGGTCTGCAAGGAATCCTTAAAGTTTGCCAGCTCATTACACTCCCAGAAAAAGTTCCCAGCCACCTCTTTCCTGCCCGTTACACCTTCAACACTTGCTATCCAACTGAGGAAACATTTTTTTGGAATCTACTTGGGGTATAAAATTACCTATGTAAACACTTACAGGCAAAGATCCTAAATCTTCTAGATTTTGTTGCATATTTGGGAGATATACATGTATCCTCCCCATTTTCTGTTTGTGAATCGCTTATCCAATCTCTCTTCCCAATCCTTTCTAAGCTCCTCTGATTGATTCTTATAATTATCATGCAGCATTTTATATGCTTTACTAATTAATTATTCCTTTTTTAATGGCAGCTTCTGTTCTCGATTCTGATAAAAATTCTACCTGTGCTGGTCTTTCATTCAGGAGCCCCCATATTTCTTTCTCTTTACCTATACTCTGATATTAATCCTCGATAGGGAAGGCAATCTCTAACCTGCAGTACAAGTAAATTCTTGGCCTCTTCCCATTCTATTACCTTTCCCTGTCTAGTTATTTGCTCCCAATACCTTGGTTCCTTTGCCAGTTTTCTTCAATAAATTCCAGCCCCCTTTTGTCTATTATCTGTATCCCTGACCACAGTTATCCCTATCGGCAAAATCTCTTTTCTCCATTTTTGTGCTGGTTTGGTTCTTAGAATACTCCCTGCTATTTTATGAATATAATATTCTGTATGATTTTTGTTATTGTTCTTAAGAGTCTGATTCCAAAATCCCAAGCTCTCCTTATTTCTTGAGCTTTCTCCCTGTATCAGCATAATTCCTTTCCACTTTGAATTATAGATGTCCTTTGTGTTTCACTATTGCAGTCATCACACTTGGGTTATCCTGCTAGGGGGTAGCCATCAGTCGGCCAGAATACCAGATGCTTAGTATATCTGTGTTGGTTACTGTCACTCCAGGACTTACGTCAGGTCGTCATGGTATAAAAACAGACAGCCAACGCCATTACATCAGTCTTTCTTGCAGAGGAGCCCAAAGCAGAAGCAGTTCACACGAGTGCCGGTCGGCCGCTACCTGAGTTTTCATTTCCGAAATTTAAGTTGAAGTCCTTTAAAGCTAAGGACCCCATTGGGGATCCTTTTTTCTTGCTCTAACCAATGTCAGAAAAAGTTAACAATTGTCTCACCTGTGGAAAGCAAATACCACATCAAGATTTCCATTCTTACTGTGTCACCTGTTTAGGCCCAGACCATGACCTCCCTCACTGTCAGTTTTGTGCTTTGTTCAACACCAGAACTATACGTCGTTGGGCCCTTATTGTAGCTAAATACTTTCACTCTCGATCTCCATATTCCGAAATGGCTTCAGTAAGCCATCCGACTACCGATCTTCCGAAAAAATGTAAGGATAAAGAAAGAGACCGCACAGGTCCAAAACTGCCGATGACGCTTCCGTTAAGCTAGTCACCAGTTCACCGGTACTCAGTGAGGCACTTTCGCAGCCCCTGATGCCCGCTTCTATAGATTCGCAGGCCGCTACCAAGATGCGTTCGGAGTCCGGTATGCCTCGAGACTCTTATTTGAGTAAGGAACCTGCAGATGTCTCTACCTTGGATGGTTGCAGAGCCGCTGTGCAGGCACCAGCTTCTGAGGAAGTTCTTCGCACTACCGATATTCGACTCAGACGACTTCTTTCGCATCTTCATTTCTTTCTAAAACTACAGAGTTTCAAGGCCTAGGGTACGAACTACGCCTAAGAAAACAGTGACCCAAGCTCAAGCACCTTCTTCCGTGCCTCACTCTCAAAAGCTTAAAATGGTGAAGACCTTATCATGCTGATTAGGGGAAGCCAGCCTACACCCTTCTAAAAGAAAAAGAGACTTGTCCCCAGCAGCTTTATCTGACCAAGAGTCCAACGACTCTGAGGTTTCTGATTATGAAGACATGCCCTTATCTGCTTATGAGGATTCAGATGCAGAGGAATCCATTCCTTCTGCCTCTCCTTTACAGGATTTTTCTTTTGGTGAAACCCTACATACCTTGGGAGAGCATTTCCATTGGGAATTCCAGGATTATCCTCAGTCCAAAAAGAGACTCAGGGAATTTTTTAATTTACCACAGCACAGAGTGTGAAGCCCATGCCCTCGCCCAGCAATTAAGGAGCCTCAATCCTCACCACTAACACCAGTGAGGGGAGTCTCATATAGGAAGAAAGGATAACAAATGCACACAGTAAAGTGCAATTTCCCTTAAGAACACACAGCGATCGCAGTCAGTCCGGGGCTGGTCACTCCCTTGCTCTCCAAGTCTCCAATAAGACTTCCCACTGGCACAGCTGTAGAGTCCAGATCTCAGCCTAGTGGGCAAGCTAAAACCTCCAGTACCCTCTCTGTCCAACCAGTGCTTCGTATCTCTGCCCAAGTATCTGACACACACACACACACACTTTGAGAAGAGTGTATACAACCACACAGGCACTCCTGGGAAAGGCTGACACAGGTTCTCCAGCTGTGCCCCTTTCCCAGATGATACGGTAGTACCAGCTGCCACCACCCACTAATAGTTTCAGCTACTCAAAGGCCCTCAATAGGGTGTCCAATTATTACTGTGCAATATTATTATCCAATTGGTAGTATAGCCCAGGGCTAAAGCTATTGAAGTGGCTTTGTACAATTTTACCAAAAGCATGCAAGTACTCTAAAGAGCTTAAATTATCTCTCCCAAAACAGCCACAGTTGAAAGGGTTTACAAATATTTAATAAATAGTCAAAACACAAGACAATACTTTTTACTACACAGTGCTAGTCAAGAGTTCAGAGATCACAGAGAAATACTGAAAATAATTCAGTAGTACAGTTCTGACATCACAGAAACACAATCTAATCTTTCTAGTGTCTAGCTATTTCTAAGAAAAAACACAAGTCTAAGATAAACTTGTATATAGAGCAAGACGGTGCTGGTGAGTTGGATGGTTAAGACAAAAATGCTTACTGCTCTCTGATTCTCTCTGTTTTTCTTTAAATTACATTCCTGGTTCACATTACATCATTCTTCACACTTCCCTAGGTTCCAAGGCTAACAGAAACTACATTTATATTCTTCACCTCTAGGCAGAAACCAGAGCAATAAAGGACATTTATGCATGCAAATTCTGGCCATTAACTCTGGCCTTAAAACAATAGGCAGGATGCCTCACTCTAGACTTACTGGCTCTGAGTTTTAACATCAAAGGGTCACAACATGCTTTACTTGGTCAGTAGAGTGCACTGTTGTTACATTTTTTCCAGCTCCACATGTAACACTGTTTTTACCATATAAAACAACAAGCCTGTTGTTTACATTAATATTTACAGATGACAGAATTATCTCCAAAATTCTATCTGGCTAGGCTGGCAGCTTTCATCTATCTTCACCCAATCTTCACATGTCTCCCCCTCTGGAGAACTCAAGATAGTTTTTCAAGTGACCCTTGAGAAACACTGCTTGATGGAGTTAGATTTATCTGAGTGTACCTTACCCCATTCCCTGTCTTGAGAGCCCGTCTGCATTGGCATTGCTAATCCCACTGCGGTGCTGCACGGACATATATGCTTGAAACCCCAGGCTCCATCTTAGCAACTTGGCATTTTGCTGGCTGGCTCTGTTTAACCATGTTAGGGGGTTTTATCTGTCATAACAGTGAATTGCCTTCCAAACAGATAAGGCTGAAGTTTCTGCAGTGCCCACACTATGGCTAGACATTCCTTTTCTACAGCTGCATAGCATTCCTCTGTGGGTTGGAGCCTATGACTGAGATAAACCACTGGGTGCTCTTCCCCTCAGAAGAAATCTGGCTAACACCGGGGGTCCGCCCAAAGCTTCTTTAAGCTTCTGGAATGCCTGCTCACATGCTGGGGTCCACACTACCTTATCTGGCCAGTTCTTCCTTGTCAGGTCTGTGAGGGGAGCAGCTATGGTACTATAACTAGGGACAAACTTTCTGTAGTAGTACCCTGCTGTCACTAAAAATGCCCTCACCTGCTTTTTATTAACAGGTGCAGGCCATGCCTAAATGGCTTCCACTTTGGCAGGTTCTGTCCTTATCTTACCACTCCCCACTCTATGTCCTAGGTAGGAGACCTCTGCCATACCCACCTGACATTTGCTTGGCTTAATGGTCAACCCTGCCCTCTGTAATCTGCCCAGCACCTCCCTGACATGCTGAAGATGCTATGGCCAGGAATGGCTGTAGATGGCAATATCATCTAGGTAAACAAGGACAAACCCTCCTACTCCTGCTAGGATATGATCTACCAGCCTCTGGAAAGTTGCTGGGACATTCTTCATCCCCAAAGGGCATCTTTGTGAATGCATACAAGCCAAAAGGATTCACAAAGGCTGAGTTCTGTCTAGCACTGGGAGTCAAGGGCACCTGCCAGTAACCCTTGGTAAGATCAATGGTTGTAAGATACTTAGCCCCACCCAGCTGCTCTAGGGCCTCATCTGTCCTAGGCATGGAGTAAGTATCTGACTGTGTGTGACTATTTAATTTCCTGTAGTCCACACAGAACCTGGTGCTGCCATCCTTCTTTGGCACCAGCACCACTGGGGAGGCCCAGGGACTGTTGGACTCTTGAATTACCCATAGTTCCAACATCTCCTGTACCTCCTCCCTCAGAGTCTATTTGACTCTCTCAGGCACTCTACAAGGGGCCTGCCTTATAGGCCTTTGGGGTCCTGTATCCACCTGGTGCTGCCCCAGGTGGGTGCACCCTGGTTTCCCAGTGAGCATGTCCCCAAATTCCTGCAACACTACTAGGATTTCTTGAACCTGGGTAGGAGATATCTGCTGGGATATTGCTACCCCTTCCACTGAAGTGTCAGCCCGAACATCACTGAGGAGATCAGTCACCAGATCCCCCTGAGAATCCTCCTGCAATCCACTGCAAATGCTCAGAACAAGGGCCTCCCTATCATGGTAAGGTTTCATCATGTTAACATGGTACAATCTGTGCCCCTGCCTTCTTCCTAGCCATTCCACCGTGTAGTTAATATCACTTACTTTTCTTACCACCTTGTAGGGGCCCTCTCAAGCTGCTTGCAGCTTATGTCTGACAGGAATGAGTCATTACCTGCTGCACCACAGCATACTTTCTAGCTCGCGCATTCCTTCCATACCACACCTTTTTCTGTTGTTGGGCTTCTTCCAGATTCTCCTGGGTCAAGCCCATGAGTTCCCTGAGCCTTGTGCTGAGGTTTAGGGTGTAAGCCACAACAGACTTCTTGTGAGACTCGCACTCAACTTCCCACTCATCTCAAATTAAATCTAGAGGTCCCCTCACCCTATGCCCATACAGTAATTCAAAGGGTGAAAAACCTGTGGATTCCTGGGGAACCTCTCTGTAAGTAAATAACAGATAGGGCAAATATTTTTCCCACTCCCTCTTAAACTGATTTGCAAATGCCCTTAGCATGGACTTGATTGTAGAGTTTAACCTCTCAACAAGACCATTAGTCTGGGGATGGTAGGGGGTGGTCTTCATGTGCTTCACCCTACAGGACTTCCAGACAAGCCAACAGGTCTGACATGAAATTGACACCTCTGTCAGTCAGTATTTCTTTTGGGAAAGCTACCCTGCTGAAAATCTCTAACAACACATTTGCCACCTTCTCTGCCTCAGTGGAGGACAATGTCACCGCCTCAGGGTATTGTGTAGCATAATCCACCACCACTAGGATATACTTTTTCCCTGTGGAACTTGGGGTACTCAGAGGACCACAATATCCATAGCTACCCTCTGAAATGGCTCCTGAATCCCAGGCAAAGGCATCAAAGGAGCTATCACCTTGCCTCTTGCCTTGCCTACCTTTTGGCACTGCTCACAGGTCATGCAGTACCCTGTTACATCTCTGGAAATTCCTGGCCAATAGAAGTTCTACATAATATGCCTCTTTGTAGGTTTTATGCCCATATGACCTGCAAAGGGAATATCATGGGCTATGGCTAGAAGCACCGGATGGTAGGCTCTAGGCACTACCAACTGCTGTACTCTCTCACCTACTAGCCCACCCTCAGGGGCCCACTCTCTGTATAGTAACCCTTTGTCCCAGTATACAGATTCCCCCTTTCCTTGAGCATCAGGTGCCTCCCTAGCTACCTGCCTCAGGCCTTGAAATGTAGAGTCTGAGAGCTGAGCCTGTCTCAACTCTCTCCTTGTAAACCTTCCCAGCTCCCCTTCCACAGGAAGTATGGCATCCTCTGACAGTGGTGCCTCACTGTTAGCCTGGGTACTACTATTCACCTCTACCTTTGCAGTCACTCTGTCCAAGGGACCATCAGTACTCCCAAGCAGCTGTGGCTCACCTTCAGTCTCACTGCTATGGGGTAGCTCCCTCCCTGAAGTAACCACCTCACCAGTGTCCTGGCTGGAAGTATGCAGTCTGTCTGGGTCTCCCCAGGCTACCAGACCCACATGCTTGTCTCCTAGCCTGACTGTATGTAACTGCACAAACACAGGGTACTGCCTCATCCAAATCCTTCCCTATCAGGACATCTGCAGGATGGTAGTTTGGTACTCTTGTTGTCTCAAGACAACCTACTATTGGCAACCTACTATTGGCATTTTCTTTCCCACTTACTGGCTCCCTCACCTTTTGTTCCCCACCTTGCCTCCATGGACAAATGTATGCCTCATGGCCCCACCGGTTGCATTCAAAACATTTAACCCTAGCTCTTGGATGTGTGCCTGGACTAGTGGCTTCCCCTGCTACAGGCAGATTCTGTTGGGGCAGTCTGTGCTGTCCACCATGGGTTCCTTTAGACCCATGAGCAGTACTGGGGGTCCCTTTCCTGTGCAGGGCCTGCTTGCCAGGTATAGGTCTCCCTTCTTCCCCAACTCATCTGAAGTGGCACATTGTCTATCAGCTAACTAGATCTTTATGTCCTCAGGCAAAGTGATAAGGGCTTGTTCCCTCACCAAAAGGTCTGCCAGCCCTTCAAAAGTGGTGACCTGACATCCACTCACCTACCTATGGAAATAAATGCTCAGTTCAGCAACATATTCACACACACTTTCATCTGCCTTGTGTCTGTGCTCACAAAGCATTTCCCTATACATTTCAGATGTTAGCTTAAACAATTCTCACAAGTGATTTTTAACAGCAGTATAATCAAAACATACAATGTCAGACATTTTTGACAAAGCAGTTACAGCTTTACCATGGAGTAAGGGGGTCAGGAACCATACCCAGATCCTTTGATCAACACCATACTGTTTGCATACCCTCTCAAACATATGAATGAAACTATCAAAATTATCCCCCTCTTTAAACTGCGGAAGAAATGTACTGACCTTTTGTGCTTCTGGGGTCCAGTTACTCCCTTCCCCATTACCTCCATGACTCTGGCGAAGAGTCAGCATCTCCTTCTCATGCTGCCTCTACCTCTCCTTTTCCTCAGCTTCCAGGCATAGCCATTTCTCATTCTCCTCAGCCTGCAAATGTCACAGTTTCTCCTTGTCCTCACTCTCTAGATGCCTTACTCTCTCAGCTGCTTCTAGTTCCAAATGCCTGGCCTCCAACTCAAGTCTCTTTAGCTCCAGATGGATTTTTAAGTCCTCTGCAGAAAGGTTGAGCTGTCCATTCTCCGAGGGTATTATATCTCCACTGCCAGTCTGATTGTCCTCCTGGTTGCTGTATTCTGATGCAGCTGTAACCAAGGCTGCAATCAGGTCTGCCTTAGTCAGGTTTCCATGCACCAGTCCCCTAGCCTGGCACAACATCGCCAGCTGGCTCCTTGTCAGCTTTCCATACTCCTCTGCTGACATGCTGCCTGCTTACCCTGACTAAACTAACAAAAGAAATAAAACAATTGTGATCTGATCTCTGAGTATTCACTGTGTGGCTGATTTAGAGTACAAAACACCTTCAAAGCTCACTGTACACCAGCTACAGTAATTCACTCTACCCACACCACCACAAGCCAGTTAGTATTTGCCAACCAGTTAATAGGTGGTGTGGATATCCCACCATTGCCAAACAATTAATATGTGACGCCCGTGCCCTGGCACAGCTATCAAGGATTCTCAATCCTCACCACTAACACCAGTGAGGGGCATCTCATATAGGAGGAAAGGATAACAAATACACACAGTGAAGTGAAATATCCCATAAGAGCACACATAGATCACAGTCCAGGGCTGGTTGTTCCCTTGCACTCCAGGTCCCCAATAAGACTCCCCACTGGCACAGCTATAGGGTCCAGATCTCAGCCTAGTGGGCAAGCTAAAACCTCCAGCACCCTCTCTGTCCAACCAGTGCTTCATGTCCCTGCCCAAGTAGCTGCCACACACACACACACACACACACACACACACACACACACACATTGAGAAGAGTTGATAGAACCACCCAGACACTCCTGGGGAAGGCTGGCACAGGTTCTCCAGCTCTGCCCCTTTCCCAGACTATACAGTAGTACCAGCTGCCACCACCCACTAATATTTATCAACTACTCAAATGCCCTTAAAAGGGTGTCCAATTATTACTGTGCAATATTATTATCCAATTGATAGTATAGCCCAGGGCTAAAGCTATTGAAGTGGCTTTGTACAATTTTACCAAAGGCATGCAAGTACTCTAAAGAGCTTAAATTGTATCTACAAAAACAGCCACAGTTGAAAGGGTTTAAAAATATTTAATAACAAATAGTGAAAACACAAGGCAATACTTTTTACTACACAGTGCTAGTCAAGAGTTCAGAGATCACAGAGAAATACTTAAAATAATTCAGTAGTACAGTTCTGACATCACAGAAAAACACTTAGTCTAATATTTCTAGTTTCTAGCTATTTCTAAGAGAAAACATAAGTCTAAGATAAACTTACATATAGGCTATCGTCTCTATTACAACAATTGTAATGGAGGGAACGCAGTGCAAAACGCTCAGAATAGCTTTTAAAATGCTTTGTAATAAAAATACATTCAGCTTACTCAATCCACAAAACGGATAAAATGCACTGTTAGTTACTGTTAGTTTAGCGCTTTCACCTAACTGGCGTAGGCTTCATCAGAACTAATCAAGCCAGGTGTTTAATACCTTTTAAATAAACTTTTTGGCGCCATTTTTTTAAAAGATTTCTTAAAGCTATATACCAACCATATCTAAACACATAAAAACTATGCTAATGTAAACTATACAATTCTATCATACTCATATAATATGTATATATATTTATATATCTATATACTAAAAAATTGTTAGTATTCAGTTGATCATATCTTATTAATGTATACTGTAATATTAAGAATATTGAAAAATTATTAAAAAATTGTTGAGAAATACTGTGAAAAATATATAAACCAGTACTATATACATGTATTTGTCAGTGAAATTGTTGTTATTAAAATTTAAACCAAATTAATAACCTATACAAGTTCAAATAATAACATACTAAATTTGTATATTAAATACAAGACTTCCATCTCTATATATTAAATATTAAAAATATTTATAATATTATATAAAATACCATAAAACATCTTAAAAAATGATTATATGTATCTCCAAATGTTATAAAAATGTTATAACAGATATTGTAAAACTTTTTACTGTATATGCTTTTAAAACATATTGAATCTGCATGAAAATATCCTACATTGTTCACATTTACTTATACAAAAGTGGTTTGATTGCAATGGTGTCATTAATGCCCGGATTGGTGGTGGCATTAGTATATAACTGCCACCACACTTCCTTATAACTCAAAAACTCCTTACGATTACCCCCCCTATTATTTACTTTAATATGTTCCAAAATCCCAAATTCAAACTTATACTCATCACCAAAATTCATAACATGCCTATACGAGGCATTATTAGTATCCTTTTTCTTTATACTATAAGAATGATCATATATCCTTTTCCTAAATGGCCTCTCTGTTTTCCTATATAGTATACTGGGCATTTTGAACACTTAGCCATAGAAATAACATAAGGGGTATTACAATTACCCTTAGCAAAATGTATAACAGTTTTGTTAACATTATCCAAATTTATAAAGGCCTGTTTTGTTATAGACACACATTGGTTGCAATTTCCACACCTCCTCGTTATATACTTGTTACTTTCTCCTTCATTGTTATTGTTATTACCTCCTCCTTTTTTGTATTTATATTCATAATCTTTATCCAAGTTAGAGGAAGAGGAAAGTCATTTTGATGGTGGACAGGAAATATACAATGAAAAAAGAGGTTATAATCAAAATTTTCAGAAAAATTGGAATCCTCAGTATTGGAAAAACAGAATGGCAAAAGGGAATACGAGTCAATACAAAGGATACAATCAGCAAAAGGAATATCACAAGAGAAATTGGAAAAGGTAGTGGAAAAGGAAGTGGAGAGGGATATTTATGTTGAGAAGGTTGAAGAAAAGAATATGCAGACAGAAGGGGTGGTGAATATTTATAATAAATTTTACATCTATAATTATTCAAAGTTAAGTGTTGAAAGTATACATTTTGATCTACTATCGAAAGGGATGAAATTTGTTCCAACCCCCAGATTTAATTTGGTTGATCATTTGAAAGAAGTTAAATTATTCACACGTAAATTAAATTTGGCGATTATGTTCCAGGACAAGGAGGGTAAGAATTCGGAAGAGATGAATATTAATGATAAGAAATTAAGAAATAAAAGTAAGTTTATTCCTTATATGAATCCTAAGGTGGAAATATTTGAAAAACAGGTATATAGGGATATTTATAAATTCAAGAACACTGCCCTAAAGAAAAAATCCACGGATAATTTAACTATTGAAGAAAGGGACGAATTGTATAAGTTAAGTAGAGACAATGATATACGTATCATGAAACTGGATAAAGGGGGAGAAGTTGTGATTTATGATAGAATGGAATACAATCAGAAGTTATATGCACATCTTACGGAATCAGGGAATTACCAAACGGTTTCACTGAATGAGATCAATATAGCCTACCAAAGGATTGATTCCTATTTAGAAGAATTTTTGATAGATAATCGTATCACTAAAGAAGTATACAATTTTTTAAAGGTGCAATATCCCCTTATGGCGAAACTAGTAGGAATTCCCAAAATCCATAAATGTATTGAAAATCCCCCTTTCCGTCCTATTATCTCGGGTAGTGGATCTAAAACTTTCCCTTTAGGAGTGGCTATAGACAAATGGCTCAAAGAAATTTATGGTAATATCCCTCATTTGTTAAAAGACTCTTGGGATTTCTTGTCTAATTTCCCCATAGATATGGATACTAATAATATTTTATATGTTACAATAGATGTGGTGGATTTATTCTCATGTATTCCTAAAAATCAGGGCCTCGAAATGTTATGTAATAGTATAAGAAAATATACAAATCTGGAATGGGACAAAGTATGTTTAATTATGGAGTGTATGACACTAATTCTGAAACATAATTATTTATTATTTGAAGGGGAATATTATAAACAAAGTAGGGGTGTCACTATGGGCTCAGCCAGCGCACCAGTTTTTGCCAATTTAGTTATGCTAAATTGGGAAGATGAAGTTTTATTTAAGAGTAAATGGTTCCAGAAAGTGGAGCATTACACTCATTTTTAGATGATATATATATTTTATGGAGGGGAGAAACAGATGAATTTTATCAGTTTATTAATTTTATTAATAATAGTAGTGATTTTTTAAAATGTACACATAATATTAGTAATAATGGTATAGTATATTGAGATACATTTGTTTCTCACGATGAAAGGGGTTATAAATCAAATATATATAGAAAGAATACTTTTTCTAATGATTATTTATTTTATACCAGTAATCATCCTAGGAAACTGCTCTAGAATGTATATAAAGGTCAATGTATTAGGGCAGCTAGAATGACCTCTAGATATGAGGAGATGCGAATTGAGTTGGAATATATTACAGCACTTTTCAAGGAGAGGAAATATGATGGTGAAATGATGAGTGATGTTAAAAAATATGTTATAGAGAATTGGGGCAGAAGGTACACACCATTATTAGGAAGTTTGAGAAATAGCAATAATCTAAATATAAATAATTTAATAAATCCCACTTCAAATAACATGAATGTGATAAAATATCAAAGGGCTTGTGTACTTCCTTACACACCGTATGTAAATAACATTAAAAGAATTATTAATAATCATTGGCAAATTTTTAGTATTGACAATGATTTGTCCTGAAGTTTGGGGGTTAAACCCTTAGTGGTTTACAAGATGGGGTTAAATGTAAAAAGAATCTTGGATAGAGATTATGAATATAAATACAAAAAAGAAGGAGGTAATAAAAATGAAGGAGAAAGTAACAAGTATATAACGAGGAGGTGTGGAAATTGCAACCAATGTGTGTCTATAACAAAACAGGCCTTTATAAATTTGGATAATGTTAACAAAACTGTTATACATTTTGCTAAGGGTAATTGTAATACCCCTTATGTTATTTATATGGCTAAGTGTTCAAAATGCCCAGTATACTATATAGGAAAAACAGAGAGACCATTTAGGAAAAGGATATATGATCATTCTTATAGTATAAAGAAAAAGGATACTAATAATGCCTCATATAGGCATCTTATGAATTTTGGTGATGAGCATAAGTTTGAATTTGGGATTTTGGAACATATTAAAGTAAATAATAGGGGGGGTAATCGTAAGGAGTTTTTGAGTTATAAGGAAGTGTGGTGGCAGTTATATACTGATGCCACCACCAATCCGGGCATTAATGACACCATTGCAGTCAAACCACTTTTGTATAAGTAAATGAACAATGTAGGATATTTTCATGCAGATTCAACATGTTTTAAAAGCATATACAGTAAAAAGTTTTACAATATCTGTTATAACATTTTTATAACATTTGGCGATACATATAATCATTTTTTAAGATATTTTATGGTATTTTATATAATATTATAAATATTTTTAATATTTAATATATAGAGATGGAAGTTTTGTATTTAATGTACAAATTTAGTATGTTATTATTTGAACTTGTATAGGTTATTAATTTGGTTTAAATTGTAACAATAACAATTTCACTGACAAATACATGTATATAGTACTGGTTTATATATTTTGCACAGTATTTCTCAACAATGTTTTAATAATTTTTCAATATTCTTAATATTATAGTATACATTAATAAGATATGATCAACTGAATACTAACAATTTTTTAGTATATAGATATATAAATATATATACATATTATATGAGTATGATAGAATTGTATAGTTTACATTAGCATAGTTTTTATGTGTTTAGATATGGTTGGTATATAGCTTTAAGAAATCTTTTTAAAAAAATGGCGCCAAAAAGTTTATTTAAAAGGTATTAAACACCTGGCTTGATTAGTTCTGATGAAGCCTACGCCAGTTAGGTGAAAGCGCTAAACTAACAGTAACTAACAGTGCATTTTATCCATTTTGTGGATTGTGTAAGCTGAATGTATTTTTATTAAAAAGCATTTTAACAGCTATTCTGAGTGTTTTGCACTGCGTTCCTTCCATTACAATTGTTGTAATAGAGACAATAGCGTAGTTGCATTTAATACAACAAACTTACATATAGAGCAAGACAGTGCTGGTGAGTTGGATGGTCAAGACAAAAATGCTTAATTATCTCTGATTCTGTTTTTTTTAAATCACATTCCTGGTTCACATTACATAATTCTTCACACTTCCCTGGGTTCCCAGGCTAACAGACACTACATTTACATTCTTCACTTCTGGGCAGAAACCAGAACAATAAAGGACATTTATGCATGCAAATTCTGGCCATTAACTCTGGCCTTAAAACAATAGGCAGGATGACTCACTCTAGACTTACTGGCTCAGAGTTTTAACTTCAAAGGGTCACAACATGCTTTACTTGGTCAGTAGAGTGCATTGTTGTTACATTTTTTCCAGTTCCACATGTAACACTATTTTTACCATTTAAGACAACATGCCTGTGGTTTACATTAATGTTTACAGATGACAGAATTATCTCCAAAATTCTATCTGGCTAGGCTGACAGCCTTCATCTATCTTCACCCAGTCTTCACACAGACCCTTAGCTATTCCTCCTGTTTTGGATGTTGTGGATGATGTTTTTATGGAATCCAGTCTAACTCCTGATACTCTACCTCCTGCTCCAAGGAAACCTGACAGGTACTACAGAGTCCCTGACTCTCACAAATTTCTTTTCAAAACTCCTACTGCTGACCCAGAGATCATATCCCAAGGACCTAAAGGTATAAAAGAAACCACATCTGAGAATCCCACCCCTTCAGACAGGGATTCCCAAGCTTTAGACAGATGGGGTAAAAAAGTATACACCTCTGCAATTCTTGCCATTAGAGCATTAAATTGTCAGTTCCACATGCTGAAATACCAGCAACATACTATGGAACTTATTAAACAAAAATTATCTATCTTCCCTGACTGCAGAAAGTAAAGAATTACATGAACTTAAGCATTCTGCAAGCCAAGTTAGTAAGCATATCCTGCAATGTTGGTTTGATGCCCTAGAAGCATCCTGCAGGGCAGCAGTCACAGGTTCTGTACTTAGAAGACATGCTTGGCTTAAGGAACAGACCTTGCCAGACCACGTCAAATCAAAATTATTGGACACACCACTGAACAAAGGCAATCTGTTTGGCACCAAAGCAGAAGAGGTTTTAAAAAAGATGGAAGAAAAGGCTAAGTCTATGCAGACAGTTACAGACTTTTTTGCAAGTTCAGCCTGCAAGATTCAGTAGGCATTGCCCCTCAAAACATTGGTCCTTTCCGGCCCCCCTCAAAGCCACCTCAGACTAGACCTAGGGGAAGCAGACCCCCCAGAAAGCAGTCCCAGGGAATGCAGAGATCTAAGCAGTGGAGTACCTCCACCTCTAAAATTGGGATTGCTAAGCCACCTCCTTATGGAAAGAATTCACAATGACTTCTCAACTCCACCTCTCCCGTTTGCCCATCTGCTTGTGCCTCTAGGAGGAAAACTTGCCTCCCATGCAGAAAACTGGGCCTCCATCACCAACGATTGATGGGTCCTCAACATAGTGTCCCAGGGGTACAAATTTTATTTCCACACGCTGCCAACCCCAAAAGGGTTCCCATATCTTCCTCCAAACAAGTGGGCAGAGGCACAAAACTGAGTTAACTCTCTGATCTCCATGAGGGCACTTTGGCCTGTTCCTGCAGACCAGATAAGCCAAGGTTTTTATTCCAGACTTTTCCTGGTACCCAGAAAAGAGGGCTCTTGGCACCCAATCTTAGATCTTTCTATTCTAAACACCTTCCTGGTGGTATCAAACTTCAAAATGCTCACCCTCCAGCAGCTTCTTCCTATGCTGTCCAAAGATGCCTGGTTAGCCACCCTAACCTAAAAGAGGCCTATCTGCACATCCCAATCAGAGACTCTTGCAGGAAATATCTACATTTCAGGGCAGGATTGATGCATTATCAGTTCTCTGCACTTCCCTTTGGCTTATCCACTGCTCCCAGAGTTTTCGCCAAATGCCTGGCTCCAGCCATTGCTTTTTGCAGACAAAAAATATTCAAATTTACCTCTACTTGGATGACTGCCTGATTCAGGCAGACAGTCAGGAAAAGCTGTTGCAGCACCTGACATTTGTAAAGGACCTACTAACCTCACTAGGGTACACTGTAAACGAAAAGAAATCCAAACTAGTCCCCAGTCAAAAAATTGTATTCCTGGGAGCAAGCCTGGACACAGCATCCCAGATGGCATTCCTTACTCCAGAAAAACAAGCCTATCTGACAGGTTGGCCACCAGAATCCAGTTATCCACAAGGAAAATCCTGCAAGCTCTGTAATTCATGGCCTCCTGTATTCTACTAATTCTATACGCCAGACTGCATATGAGGAAACTTCAATGGTACTTAAAAAGCCTTTGGTGTCAACATTCTCATGACTTGGAAACTATTATACCTATGATACCTTGTCTAAGGAAAGATTTTCTTTGGTGGGCAGCAGCATGCAACCACAACAAGGGAGTTCTTTTCACAACCCCTCACCACCCAGACCCTAACCACAGATGCATCAGATTATGCCTGGGTGCACACCTGGACTGCAGGTGTATTCAGGGCCACTGGAGCCCAAATCAAATTCACCTGCACATCAACCAAAGAGAGATGCTAGCTGTTCAGCACACTGTGACAGTTTTCAGACCCCCTACTCTCTCTGGGGCCTCTACTAATCAAAACTGACAACACCACAGTGATGTGGTACATCAACAAGCAGGGGGAACCCACTCTTACCCACTCTGCAGGCTAGCCGTGACCCTTTGGAACATGGCCTCAGCCATGCATATTCACCAGATAGCACAATTATGCCCAGTCAACCAAAACTCTCTGGCAGACAACTTAAGCAGAAATCTCCTAGACCCACACGAGTGGCAATTAAACCACAACACCTTCAACCTCGTAACCCAGAAATGGGGTACCCCGAAGGTGGACCTATTTACCTCCCCCAACAACCACCAGCTCAGCAAATTCTGCACCAGGGAACCTCACAGCAAGGCCTGGAAAGTGCATGCCCTATCCTTCCAATGGGTAAACCTCTCCATCTATGCATTTCCACCTCTAACTGTTCTTACAAGGGTATTACTCAAAATATGGGAGGAAAGACCAAGGACAATCCTGATTGCCCCAGACTGGTCATGCCAACACTGTTACCCACTACTGTGCAGTCTGTCACTGTTGCCTCCATGGCACCTCCCTCAGATTCCAACTCCCCTGACAGTAGACCCTGAACCTGGCAGCCTGGCTTATTCCTTGACGTATCCTCCAGTGGCCAGCTTAAGCAAGCAGGTCCTGGACTTTATACGTGAAGCCAGATAACCCAGCACTAGAAAATCCTATGCTGACAAGTGGAAAAGATATTGTTCCTGGATCCAGACTAAAACAGCTGACCCAGCACAGCCCTCCTTACCTCTCATCCTGGATTATCTAGCAGACCTACTCCACAGGGGCCAATCCTTCTCTTCCATTAAAATGCATGCCTCTGCCATCTCTGCACATTACAGCACTGAGCCCACCTCTCTTTTCACACCCTCTCATTGAGCAATTCCTTAGAGAGCTAGCAACCTAAGGCCACCCAAAAGGGCCCCTACCCCTGCTTGGGACCTTAACTTTGTGTTGGAAAAGCTCATCCCCGCTTTGAGCCTGCAGTTAAAATTCCTCTCCTGGAAAACAGCCTTGCTTCTGGCCATCACTTCAGCTAGATGTGTCTGAGCTACAAGCACTTATGGCTGTGGAACCCTTCATAATTTTTCATGCTGACAGGGTCTCCCTCAAGACTAGCCCAACTTTCATGCCTAAAGTGGTGTCCAGTGTGGCTCTCAACCAATCTATACATTTTCCCACCTTTTTCTCTAAACCTCAGAATAAGGAGGAAAGGATCCTGCACTCTTTAGATGTGCACAGACAGCTCAGATTCTACCTGGATAGGACTAAGCCTTTTAGGAAATCTGACCAGTTACTAGTCAGCTTTGTATCAGGAGCAGAGGGCAATGCCATATCAAAACAAACCATTTCCAAATGGCTAGCACACTGTATCCATTTCTGTTACAAACACCATGGGAAACCACCCCCAAGGGGGGAAGAACACATTCCACTAGGGCAACTTCAACCTCTGCAGCCTTCCTCAGAGGGGTCCCTACCAGGGACATCCTGGAAGCTGCAACATGGAGTTCTGTTCATACCTTCAAGCATTACCACCTGCCTATCTTTTCCAAATCCAGGGCAGGCTTTGCAACCGCAGTCCTGCAGGGCATACTAGCCAGCCTGAACTCTTCTTGACTGCCTCCACCCATTCTTCAGCTTTGGGAATCAACCCAAGTGTGATGACTGTAATAGTGAAACAAGAAGAACATAGTACAGTTGTGTACACTTACCATAAATGTAGATGTTCAAGTGTATTCACTGTTGCAGTCCTGGTTTTCCACCCTCCAGCCCCCTTGTCTCTCTCTCTCTCCCTCAGTCTACAGGGCTATTGGTATTTACTTTCTACTGGTGGTGTTGTTATTCCACCATAACCTAGCTCCCTATTTGGGGGTTCCTGACATTTGGGGCATGAAAAACTGATGTAATGGTGTCGGCTGTCTGTTTTTATACCACTGGCAACCTGACGTCAGTCCTGGAGTGACGGCAACCGATGCAGAAATACTAAGCCTCTGTTATTTGGGCTGACTGAGGGCTATCCCTGGCAGGATAACCCAAGTTTGATGACTGCAACAGTGAATACACTCGAACATCTACATTTATGGTAAGTGTACACAACTGTACTTTTTCTGCTTGTGCTATGTACAAGAGCATTAACTGTGTTGCTGTAAAATACCCCCTCAAATTGGGTAATCCTAGTCCGGCTTGTTCTATTGGAAGAATCAGTTTATCCCACTTGACCCTTGCTGTCTTCCCTTCCCAGATAAAATCCTTCAACTCTTTTTTTAACCGCTATCCAAAGCTTTGCCTCTAGTTGATAAAAATATGCCTGACCTGTGTATAAGACTAAAGGGACTAAAAACATTTTTATTTATTTTATTTTACATTTGTTGACCGGGAGAGTCCAACAGGATACAAGTCCATTTTTAGTAGAGGCCCGGGGAGAAAAGCTCCAAGAGAACAACGTATTACAGACAAAAAATGTAAAGGACAAGACTTTGACATACAATATTTTTTAAAAGATAGGATACATATTCTTGGTACTATATGGTATTAACTTTAGAAGATCATACAAAGCACAACATTCTTGGGATAGTTTACTATCAAAAGAAAGAAAGAAAGAAAGAAGAAAAGCTCCAAGAGAACAACTGTTTACAGACAGAAAATGTGAAGGACAACACTTTGACGTACAATATGTCTTAAAAGATAGGATACATACTCATAGTATTATATGGTATTAACTTTAGAAGATAGTAGAAAGCACAACATTCCTGGGATAGTTTACTATCAACACTAGAGAGTCAAGCTGTGCAATTGTTTTACAGTCTTAAGTAGGTACTGTGTTCTGAATTGGTTAGTTTGACAGTCTTAATTTAAGTTAGGTGAAACTTCAGAAATGAGGTATTAGCCAGGGGTGATGCAGGAGCATAGTTAGTTATTCATGAAGTGAATTTTGACTAATTTCTTGAACTGGGTCGGGGATTTGTTGTCAGTTATATGGGCAGGAAGGGAGTTCCAGGTTTTTGAAATGTAGTGGCTGTAGACTGACTTACCAGTCTCATTGTTATATTTGGTAACCTTGAGGAGGTTTTTGGTGCTAGATCTTAAGGTCCTGGTAGTGGTATTGGGTTGAAGAAGATTTTGTAGAGCTGGGGTGTTGTCAGAGTAATGTATTATTTTGTGGGCTAGTGATAGTTGATTGAGTTGAAGTAGTATGGTAGTTCTAGCCAGTTGAGTTTTTTGAGGCAATCACAGTGGTGCGTTCTGATGGGTGAGGCTGTAGCGAATTTGGCTATCTTATTATAACAACTGTCAAGTTTTAGGTCAGATTTGCAGAGATTTGTAAGCACAGGGGAGGCATACAGTAAGGTGGATAGCAATAAGGTGGATAATAGGTGAGTCCTGGCTATTGTAATTTTGGAGTGGTCGGTGAGAAATTTTTTATTGCGATAGAGTAGACCAAGTTTTTATGTATTTTTTTATGGTTACAGAAATATGTAGGCCAAATCTAAGGTAATTGTCTATTTCAACCCCTAGCAGCTTGGTGTGATTGGTGGGGGTGATTGTGGTATTATTATTAGAGGAGATTATGAAACTATCTGAGGGAGGTATGGATCTGTGGGAGCTAAAAGGGGAAGTTTTGTTTTACCTGAGTTAAGAATGAGGCTTTGTTTGGTGATCCAAGTTTCAGCTAGGGAAAAGCATTCTTGTGTTTGGGAGTGAAGGAGGTCAGTTGTGTTGGCTGTGCATATTATGGTGGTATCATCTGCATATTGCACTATAGAGGCTTTGGGAATATTGGATGGGAGCTGATTGGTGAAGTGGGTAAAAAGCAGTGGTCCCAGGATGGAGCCTTGGGGTACCCCTAGGGAGATGGGCAGGGAGGGAGAGAGTTGGTTTTGCCACATTACAGCTTGTTGCCTTCCCTCTAGGTAGCTTTTAAACCAGGAGATGGCAGGGATGGTAAGGTTTAGAGTGGATAGTGAGTGAAGGAGTTTTGCATGGTTAACCATATCAAATGCTTTTGTGGCGGATACAAGGAGTCCATTATTTCTGTGATTATTGATGGTTAGTAAATGCTGTAAGCATGGTGGTGGTGCTGTGGAAGGGTCTAAAGCCATGTTGTTGTGTTGACAGTAGTTCATTTTCTAGGAAGTATTGCAGTAGTTGCTTGTGTATTATTCTCTCTAAAATTTTAGATAATGGGGGTAGTATGGCTATAGGGTGGTAGTTATTGAGTTCGAGAGCGCTGCCCCCTTTGTGCAGTGGGATAATATGCAATATTTTCTATAGCTGGGGTCCTTTACACTTGGAGATGGATCTGCTTATTAGGATGGAGTATTGTCTTGGTTATTTACAGTTTTAGGGGTAGGGGTTGTTGTTTTCCCTGGTTGTAGAATACAGTTAATTGCTGCCCAGAATTTTTGTGGGTTGTTCATATGTTTATCCTGTAACTTTTGGTAGTAGGAAATGTTATCTGTTTTGATAAGTTTTTTGGCTTTGTTACGTAGTTCAAGGTATATTTGTTTGTCGGATTGGGATTTAGTGTTACAGTAGTTAGTCCGGGCTTTGTTTCTTTTTTTGAGGAAGGTTTTTGTATCTTGGGTTAGCCAGTTGTTCTGGGGGGGGCATGATGGTTAAGGTTATTTATGAAGATTGTATTGAAGTATAAAACTGCTTCATCAAGGGGTAGGTTTTTCAGGGGAGTCCAGTTACACCTTTTTAGGTCATTTGTAAAGTTGGAGTGGTTAAAATGTTTTTTGTTCCTAATTTGGCACATGGATATTTGGGTCAGTTGTGGCATTTTAGCTCTGAGTAGAAATGTGGCTTGGTGGTCACTCATGGTGTGCTAGGGATATCAGTGAAGGATGGGATGCAAGTATCCAGTCTAGTATGGATTGATGTTTGGTTCTCTTGTCTGTTCTTAAGTGGGAAGTGATGACTTAGGTTAGGCCATGTAGATTAATATGGGAGAGTGGGTTTTGACTGGAGCAGTTATGCCAGTCAATATTAAGGTCCTAATACTATATTTTCTTGGGGGAGAGAGTTAGATATCTATTCTAGTAGATTTTCTGTAATGGAAATATTATTGCCTGGAGGGATGTAGTAACCTATGATGTTGATGTGTTTATTTGCATTAAGTTTTAGTTTAGTTAGGGCGAGTTCAACTTTTTCAAGGTTTGAGGTTAAGTCTTGTTTCTCAAGGATGAGGTGAGTTTTGTACATTATTGCAACACCCCCACCTTTTTTTCCTATTGTGTCACTCTGAATTATATTGTAGCCTGGTGCTGTAATTTCATTGTTGTGGTTCCCTGGTTTAAGCCAGGTCTCAGTTAGTATGACTATATCAGGTTGGTAAAAGGAGAGTAGTGCATGTAGGTTGTGGACTTTGTTTAGGATACGTCTAACATTTAGATTTATAATAAGGAGGGAGTTTTTGCCTCGGTGGAGTAGGATATTATTCAGGTTGTGGTTTGGGGTTCCTGTAGTCAGTGGTCCTGGGTTTGGGTTTATATAACCACAGCATATGAGTTGGGCTCTCAGGTAAAATTAGAGTTTGAGTAGTTTATCCAGGGTTTTATAGTACTTTAAAGTAGTTTGGGACTGGTAGTGTGTTGGGTGTATTCTATGTGCGATGTGGTGGATAAAGGAAGTTTGGTAGCGGTATGGGGCTAGTTGCGTGAGAGGGTGGGTGTTAATATTGTTAGGGGAAGTAGTTTTTCTTGGTATATGGGTGTAATTAAGTTGTTTCTGGTAGTTGGTGATAGAGCTTAACAGTGGGAGGATAGATATGCATAAGAGAAATAGTAAGAGGTGTGTAAATGAGGGTTTGGGTGTAGTCATGCTTTGGTTTAGATCAGTTAGTTTGGTGATTGAGAGGTTTGCTAGGGGAGGGACATGTATGATTGCTGACTGGTGTTAGGGTAATTTGGTGGTGAGATTTAACAGGCTGGGGTGTTATGGAGGTGGGTATGGCTTTGTATGGGTGTGGTGTACAGGTATAAAGGTAATTGATGCTGGAGTGGGTAGGAATGGGGGTAGGGTAGGGGAGCAGAGTGGGCCCGAGCGTAGCGGGGACCGCACTGGTTGAAGAAGTCCTGCAAAAAAACAATCAGAATTAGCTCACCCAGTCTAACAAACAGGTCGTATCACCTATATTGCTTAAGAGATAATGTTTCCAGAATGATGTTACATATTTATCTCTATCTACTGTTCCCTTTTAGTTTCTATAATTGTCCATATGGACATTAGGAGCAAAGCTACGGTTATATGGGACTGGGCCAGGTAGGAACCGAGGATGTTTGTAAAGCTTGGATGTTTAAACCTTAGAAATAGCCAATTTGGAGGTTGGATAGCACAGGTTTTGCAGCCCTCTAGTGGCATAAGTTGGGAAGTGCGTACTCGGTTAAATAAAAACTGGATGGGGGATACAATGCGCAGGTAATGTGTCCAGTCTGAGCGGTCTTTGCTAGCCAGTAGTACACTTTCCATAGATACCATGAAGCAGTAAAATCAGGTAAGTAATAAGTTAAACCTACACGTCACAGTCTTCAAGCAAAATATCCCTTTAGAATGGAATGAGGGTTTGTGGTAGTCAGTTTGGGAGATGTAGCAGGCTTTTGGTTCAGCTTAGTGGGAAGGCGGGCAATTCTTTAGAGTAATCTTGCTAGCTGTAAGAGAAGGAAAAGCAGCAGTTAGGATATAGTTTATGCTAATAGCTTGGTGGGATGAGTGTGTGTGGTAAGACTGTTTAAGACCAGGCAACACTATTACCAATTTCAGAACTGTGGGTTAGAGTGGGATAGACTGGCTCCTAGTGAGTGGCAGTCATGCACTAGAACATAGCATAGCTCTTAACCATCTTTTTAAACAATGCAGTTTCTCCAGTCAGCATAGGAACACAATTGCAATAACAACAAAATAAACTTAACAACTGTCTACTTTACCAATACAGTTTCATCTTTCAGTGTAGGAACACAGATGCAAGACAAGAGTAAATTCATTTGGTAACTACTAACTTCTGATACATGGTCAAAGTCCCTTCCTAGTATTCCTTTAGGTTACAGTCTACTGCTAGAGGGAAAAGACCCTGAAGTTATTATGTTGTAACGCTACTCGCCCATTACACAGGTGAAAATAACATAGTGTATTTGGAATCTAAGTATTCATTCACAGTAGGAGAATCGGCTAATTCTGTGCTAATTAAGATTGTAGTGTTTAGCACTCAATGAAGCATGTGTTTCTGCGACTGGTTGAAGCCTATCGCAAGTTAATAAAGACACTAGAAGTTAGTTACAGTGTGTCTATAGCTGTAATATGCTATGAGTAAGAGGATGTAGACATTCTTAATGCTGCAGATAATGCCTATCGCAAGTTATTAAGGACACTAGCGGTTAGTTACAGGGTGTCTATAACTGTAATATGCTCATATTATGAGGAATTAGTCACTCTTAATGCTTTAAACAATGCCTAAAGCAAGCTATTAAAGACTCTTGCAGCTAGTTACAGAGTGTCTATAGCTGTAATACACTCTTAATATGAGGATTTAGACATTCATAATGCTTTAAATAAACTATACAATAGTTCCATGAACGTAGAAATGTAACATTTCCTTACCGGCATGCATAGACCGCGAGGTGGCCAGGACGGGGAGATTCCATATTTTAAAAATGGCGCCACACAAGTGGGCATTTACATATACATTCATGTTGGGGGGAGGGAGATTACGTGTTCTAGGGGGGCTTGTTAAATGAACCGCACTGGCTGGAGGAGTCCTGCAAAACACAATCAGGATTAGCTCACCCAGTCTAACAGGCAGGTCGTATCATCTATATTACTTAAGAGATAATGTTTTCAGAATGATGTTACGTATTTATCTCTATCTGCTGTTCCCTTTTAGTTGCTATAATTGTCCATATGGACATTAGGAGCAGAGACACGGTTATATGGGACTGGGCCATGTAGGAACCGAGGATGTTTGTAAAGCTTGGATGTTTAAACCTTAAAAATAGCCAATTTGGAGGTTGGAAAGCACAGGTTTTGCTACCCTCTAGTGGCATAATTGGGGAAGTGCATGCTTGGTTAAATAAAAACTGGATGAGGGATACAATGCGCAGGTAATGCGTCCGATCCGAGTGGTCTTTGCTAGCCAGTAGTACACTTTAACCAAACAAAATTGCCTAAACACCACAAAGGAAGCTCACAACTCAGCTGGATACCAGAATTTATTGAAATGCAACAAGGAAATAACGCTTGTAATCCAAGTACGTTTTCGATAAAAATCTTCGTCAGAATCAGTACAAAAACACACAGTTAATGCTTATTCTGGTTATATACCCTGTCTAATTAACATAATTGATTAAGTACCAATCAGTAAAGTCAATTACTAACTAACAAGCAAGCTTATTTTAAAAAACACATACAAACAGTTCTAAAAATCAAAAAAGAATTAACTTTCAATTTATTGTTAATAAAATTTGTATGATAGGACATATTTGCATATATATAAATATCATTATATTGTATGCAAGGTTAAAAACAGTCTAAAATAGTTAACCACAGCTCTAAAAGTATTTTTTGTGGCTTTCCCACAGTTATTAAGCTAGCGACTGCATTTCGCCTGTTTTACTGCTACTTTAAGTGATTTCTGCATTTTACACTGTTTATTGCACTTTAAGTTACTAATTGTTGCAAATTGTTTCTGTAGGCTACACACTAAAGTGCGCTAGCCGATTTACAGCATTTATAGCATTTACTGTCTGTTTTTCCTTGTCTCTGTAATAAAACAAAAATCTCTTGTTTTCCGCCTTACTGAACTAGAGTAGTCCAGTTTCAGAGTTGCTGATCCTGGGCTTTGTTTTTAGTCCCTGTTACTGACCCTTTGCCTTATTAGGGAAGAGGAAGTTTCTTTGCTTACCAGTGGGAGTGGGAAGCACTGAGCACCCTTTCTGTCCGATTTGTGGTTTCAGCCAGAAACTAGTAGTCCATTGGTCGTTTTGGGCCAATTCCTAGCTCCTTTCAGCCCCCTGCTATAAAACACGCTAAACACGCATTTTCCAGCTTGTACCAACTCAGCACAGATCCTCGTGGTGGCCTGCAGAGTGATCCAAGCAGCAGAGAGCTAAAGAGTGACTTTCTACCAGATATAAGTATTTTTGTGGCTTTCCCACTGTTATTTAAGCTAGCGACTGCATTTCGCCTGTTTACTGCTACTTTAAGTGATTTCTGCATTTTACACTGTTTATTGCACTTTAAGTTACTAATTGTTGCAAATTGTTTCTGTAGGCTACACACTAAAGTGCGCTAGCGATTTACAGCATTATAGCATTTACTGTCTGTTTTTCCTTGTCTCTGTAATAAAACAAAAAATCTCTTGTTTTCCCACCTTACTGAACTAGAGTAGTCCAGTTTCAGAGTTGCTGATCCCTGGGCTTTGTTTTTAGTTCTGTTAATGATCCATTGACTTATTAGGAAGGAGGAAAGTTTCTTTGCTTACCAGTGGGAGTGGGAAGCACTGAGCTACCTTTTTGCGATTTGGTGAAGTTTCAGCCAGAAACTAGTAGTCCATTGGTCGTTTTGGGCCAATTCCTAGCTCCCTTCAGCCCCTGCTATAAAACACGCTAAGCGTCATATGATTTAAGCAGAGTTACCACTGTTGCACACAAGAGCAGCGGCGGTTAAACAAGGTTAAACTATTTGGGCCATCTAAATTCCACTCTTCCAATTTTCCTTTAGAACTACCTTCCTCGAGCTGTACTGCTGATCTAACCAGCATATCCTATAACTGAAAAGTTCATCTCTACTTGATTCCCAAGTAGACTATTCTCTATCTGTAAAGCCTAGCACTTACTCCTACAGTACTTGCACCTTGATAAAGCACTCTTATTATAGATAGTACCCCACCAGCCTAAAACCCACTTCCCACGGAGTCCTTTGAAAGTCTCTTTATCTACTACTTCTAGTATGTCGAGGGATCAGTTGCTAGTGTCCTCTCAGCTCAACTGGTGAACCTGGGAATATTGAGGCAATGTTACAATTGCCTCATGTACCTGAACAATCCTCTCCTTCTCCCACAAAACACAAATACATGCGAGAGATGCAACTATACGGCCAAACTGGAGGCTGAGCTCTCTCAACATAGGACTGGCAAGACCAGACAGGAGGAGAAGGTAACCACACACAATACATACCCAGTCACACATGGTACCATCACAACTTCAAATCATACACATACTCACACAAAGACATACTCGGAGGCTCTGATCAAAAATTTACCAAAACAGCAGAGGCCACCAAAGCAGACACCCAAACAACTACCACCTCACGACCCAACACATGCAACACATAGACCACACAGTCAGAGTGTCAAACAGTCACAGCCCTTAAGGCCAAACAAAATGCCAGACACACTTGTCATTGGTGATTCCATAGTCAGACACACTGGCGTCCCGCTCACCAGACTGAGTAAAGAGAAGGTCACAGTAAGCTGCCTGTCGGCTAGAATCCACCACATAACGCAAGCACTCAGGTCTCTCAACAGCAGGTACAAGTCGATTCAGTCATTGTCCACGCTGGTGTCAGCGACCTGAGGCGTACCTCCTTGGACTACATGAAAGGGACATCGAGGGAGCTCTCTGATTATGTAGCCCAGGCAGGTATGACCCTGACCTTGAGCAGTATCCTACCTTCACCTAGAATGATGCCACAATACAGTGATAAGATGATCAGCTTTAATAATTGGCTTAAATTCTGGTGTCATTCAAAGGGGATCAATGTCTGTCTGCCTGGGATGACATGCTGGACAAGCCACACTGCTTGCAAGGGACGGCTTGCACCTGTCACCCTGGGCTTCGGATATTGGCAAAGGCTCTTACCACCCCATAGTGCCTTTTTAGGCAAGGCTCAAATTCTAAACCTACCACCCTAGAACACCAAAAGGAAAAAACTAAGGGTAATGCTGCTCAATGCCAGAAGTCTCAATCTCAAGATGCACACTCGAGGCCCTTCTCAATATGGAGAACATCGATGTCTGTGCTGTGACAGAAACCTGGTTCAAGGCTCCTGAGAGCACCCCAGCACTAACAGGTTTCACCTCATATCATGCGTTCCGGCCCCAAAATCCGGACAACACCAAGAAAGGAGGGGTGTCCATATTCATAAAGGACACCCACACCTCAAGGTTGAGTGGCAACGCGATGCATCGGAGACCATCCAGGTGCAATTAACCATAGGCAAGACTGCTCTGCAATTTGTAGCATGTTACAGGCCACCCTCTCAAACTCAGGAACCTCACATGGCCTTCCTGAAAACATTGGAGGGGATAAATGTATCTCCAAACACCATCATACTAGGTTTCTTCAACTACCCTAATATAGACTGGGAACACTACTCAAGCCTGAACACTCTAACCCAAAGATTCCTGGAGTTCATAAACTCAAATGCCATGGAACAACTAGTCACCATCCCCACAAGAGGAGAAAACATACTTGATCTCATCATCACGAACATGGGATCAAAATGTTCAACACCGGAAGTATACCCCTCACTGGTGAGATCAGATCATAAACTAATCTCGCTGGAGGTCCTCATCCCGCCCCACCTGAAACAAAAAGACCACAGTGAAAAACTTCTCAAAAGCCGATTTCACACTTCTAAAACTAGTGTGGTCTCCTTTAAGGCCCTGAGGCAGTGGTAAACATTACTCAAACTGCTGAATCACTTACAAATGCCTTCTACCAGCACCTACAGGACTGCATGGATCAGGCAATCCCAAACAAAACTAAGACTCTCTGTACCAAAGGTAAGCGTCAGTCTGGTGGACCCCAGCCATAAACAAGCTCTACAACAAAGGAGGAAGCTACTACAAGATAGAGCAAAATCCTTGAAAGGTAAGACACCTTTGATCATTATAAGTAAAAACTAAGAGCTCTCATAAAAATCATCCAAGGCAAATTTTGAGAGAAAAATGCCAAGGACTCTAAAGAGAATCATAAGGCCTTCTTTAGCTATGTTAGAAACCTAGGAGGAAACTCCCAGATATGCTCAGAATTAGTTCAAAATGATGTGAAAATTACTGAACCTACACACATTGCCAACATACTGGCTGACAGGTTCAGTGCAAACTCCCCAAAGGAGAGATATCTATTCCAGAGGTTTGTAGCCCCATTTGTCGGATTGGGATTTAGTGTTACAGTAGTTAGTCAGGCTTTGTTTCTTTTTTTTTTGAGGAAGGTTTTGTATCTTGGGTTAGCCAGTTGTTCTGGGGGCATGATGGTTAAGGTTATTTATGAAGATTGTATTGAAGTATAAAACTGCTTCATCAAGGGGTAGGTTTTTCAGGGGAGTCCAGTTACACCTTTTAGGTCATTTGTAAAGTTGGAGCGGTTAAAATGTTTTTTGTTCCTAATTTGGCACATGGATATTTGGGTCAGTTGTGGCATTTTAGCTCTGAGTAGAAATGTGGCTTGGTGGTCACTCAGGGTGTGCTAGGGATATCAGTGAAGGATGGGATGCAAGTATCCAGTCTAGTATGGATTGATGTTTGGTTCTCTTGTCTGTTCTTATGGGGGAAGTGATGAGTTAGGTTAGGCCATGTAGATTAATATGGGAGAGTGGGTTTTGACTGGAGCAGTTATGCCAGTCAATATTAAGGTCCTAATACTATATTTTCTTGGGGGAGAGAGTTAGATATCTATTCTAGTAGATTTTCTGTAATGGAAATATTATTGCCTGGAGGGATGTAGTAACCTATGATGTTGATGTGTTTATTTGCATTAAGTTTTAGTTTAGTTAGGGCGAGTTCAACTTTTTCAAGGTTTGAGGTTAAGTCTTGTTTCTCAAGGATGAGGTGAGTTTTGTACATTATTGCAACACCCCCACCTTTTTTTCCTATTGTGTCACTACGAATTATATTGTAGCCTGGTGCTGTAATTTCATTGTTGTGGTTCCCTGGTTTAAGCCAGGTCTCAGTTAGTATGACTATATCAGGTTGGTAAAAGGAGAGTAGTGCATGTAGGTTGTGGACTTTGTTTAGGATACGTCTAACATTTAGATTTATAATAAGGAGGGAGTTTTTGCCTCGGTGGAGTAGGATATTATTCAGGTTGTGGTTTGGGGTTCCTGTAGTCAGTGGTCCTGGGTTTGGGTTTATATAACCACAGCATATGAGTTGGGCTCTCAGGTAAAATTAGAGTTTGAGTAGTTTATCCAGGGTTTTATAGTACTTTAAAGTAGTTTGGGACTGGTAGTGTGCTGGGTGTATTCTATGTGCGATGTGGTGGATAAAGGAAGTTTGGTAGTGGTATGGGGCTAGTTGCGTGAGAGGGTGGGTGTTAATATTGTTAGGGGAAGTAGTTTTTCTTGGTATATGGGTGTAATTAAGTTGTTTCTGGTAGCTGGTGATAGAGGTTAACAGTGGGAGGATAGATATACATAAGAGAAATAGTAAGAGGTGTGTAAATGAGGGTTTGGGTGTAGTCATGCTTTGGTTTAGATCAGTTAGTTTGTTGATTGAGAGGTTTGCTAGGGGAGGGATATGTATGATTGCTGACTGGTGTTAGGGTAATTTGGTGGTGAGATTTAATAGGCTGGGGTGTTATGGAGGTGGGTGTGGCTTTGTATGGGTGTGGTGTACAGGTATAAATTTATTTTACATTTGTTAACCAGGAGAGTCCGACTGGATACATGTCCATTTTCAGCGGAGGCCCGGGGAGAAAAGCTCCAGGTACATAACAGACATATGAACATTGTTAATGCAAAAAAGGAAGATAGTTGAGTTCTAAATACAATATAAAGATACATCACATCTTGGGAAAAAAATAACAGCAGCATATAAAAAAACATAGGTCAGTTACAAAGGCGAGGCCTTGTTAAAAAAGCTGTTAAGGATAGTGAGGTAAGAGAAGGGTAAATGATAGTGGTTAATCAGGTTTGGAACAGGGACATTGCCAGAGAGTATTGAGATGGGGTTTAAGCTTTTTGAATTGTAGGAGTGAAGGTTCTGAGGTGAGCATGGTCGGTAGGGAGTTCCACATTTTACCTACAAAGTTTGAGAATAGAGAATCCCCAGCAGAATTATTGGCTTTGGTAGTTTGAGCTAAGATCTTATTGGAGGAGCGTAAAGATTGCAGGTTAATATAGGGCGAATGATGTTTTCAGAGCTGGTGTTTTCTCTGGGTGATACAGTATCTGGTGAGCTGTTTTGAGTTGGTTGAAATGGAGTTGGCTGGAAAACTCTAACCACCCTAGTTGCTTCAAGTTAGTGCAGTGGTGCGTTCTAAAGGTGGAATTTGTGGCAAATCTAGCTATGTGATTGTAGCAAGAAGCAAGTTTGTTAAGGGGTGTCTTGTTTAGGTTTGTAAAGAGGGGGGAGGCATAGAAAAGAGTTGATAGTAGGTGTGTGCTGCCAATTGTAATTTTAGCGTGAGGAGTGAGAAAATGTTTTACTTTATAGAGAGAGCCAAGCTTTTTATTGACTGTTTTGATGGTAAGATTGAAATGGGTGTCAAATTTAAGGGAGTTATCAATGGTAACACCTAATAGCTTTGTGTGAGCTTCTGGTGATATAGTGATTCCATTGGAGGATGTAATAGAGAAGGTGGGGGAAAGAGTCTTGTTAGTGGGTGAGAAAGTAAGTAGTTTTGTTTTGTTGGGGTTGAGAACTAGTTGACGACTTGAGAACCATTTTTCTAGTAGGTTGAAGGTGTCTTGGGTTGAAGCAGTGAGGTCTGCCAGGTTGGAGGCAGTGCTGATGATAGTCGAATCATCTGCATATTGAATGCATGTGGCATGGGGGGTGATTGTGGGCAGGTCATTAACAAAGATGGTGAAGAGAAGAGGGCCAAGAATAGATCCTTGGGGAACTCCAAGTGTAACAGGTAGGCATGTGGATAATTTGTCCTGCCATAGAACAGCCTGTTGCCTATTGGACAGGTAGGATTGGAACCATTTCAGTGTGGAATTGCTGAGTGATAGTTTTTTTAATGTATGGAGGAGTTGAATGTGGTTCACCATATCAAAGGTAATTGATGTGAGAGTGGGTAGGAATGGGGGTAGGGTAGGGGAGCAGAGTGGGCCCGAGCATAGCGGGGACCGCACTGGTTGAAGGAGTCCTGCAAAAAAACAATCAGAATTAGCTCACCCAGTCTAACAAGCAGGTTGTATCACCTATATTGCTTAAGAGATAATGTTTCCAGAATGATGTTACATATTTATCTCTATCTACTGTTCCCTTTTAGTTTCTATAATTGTCCATATGGACATTAGGAGCAAAGGTACGGTTATATGGGACTGGGCCAGGTAGGAACCGAGGATGTTTGTAAAGCTTGGATGTTTAAACCTTAGAAATAGCTAATGTGGAGGTTGGATAGCACAGGTTTTGCAGCCCTCTAGTGGCATAAGTTGGGAAGTGCGTATTCGGTTAAATAAAAACTGGATGGGGGAGACAATGCACAGGTAATGTGTCCAGTCTGAGCGGTCTTTGCTAGCCAGTAGTACACTTTCCATAGATACCATGAAGCAGTAAAATCAGGTAAGTAATAAGTTAAACCTACACATCACAGTCTTCAAGCAAAATATCCCTTTAGAATGGAGGGAGGGTTTGTGGTAGTCAGTTTGGGAGATGTAGCAGGCTTTTGGTTCAGCTTAGTGGGAAGGCGGGCAATTCTTTAGAGTAATCTTGCTAGCTGTAAGAGAAGGAAAAGCAGCAGTTAGGATATAGTTTATGCTAATAGCTTGGTGGGATGAGTGAGTGTGGTAAGCCTGTTTAAGACCAGGCAACACTATTACCAATTTCAGAACTGTGGGTTAGAGTGGGATAGACTGGTTCCTAGTGAGTGGCAGTCATGCACTAGAACATAGCATAGCTCTTAACCATCTTTTTAAACAATGCAGTTTCTCCAGTCAGCATAGGAACACAATTGCAATAACAACAAAATAAACTTAACAACTGTCTACTTTACCAATACAGTTTCATCTTTCAGTGTAGGAACACAGATGCAAGACAAGAGTAAATTCATTTGGTAACTACTAACTTCTGATACATGGTCAAAGTCCCTTCCTAGTATTCCTTTAGGTTACAGTCTACTGCTAGAGGGAAAAGGCCCTGAAGTTATTATGTTGTAACGCTACTCGCCTAATACACAGGTGAAAATAACATAGTGTATTTGGAATCTAAGTATTCATTCACAGTAGGAGAATCGGCTAATTCTGTGCTAATTAAGATTGTAGTGTTTAGCACTCAATGAAGCATGTGATCTGCGACTGGTTGAAGCCTATCGCAAGTTAATAAAGACACTAGAAGTTAGTTACAGTGTGTCTATAGCTGTAATATGCTATGAGTAAGAGGACGTAGACATTCTTAATGCTGCAGATAATGCCTATCGCAAGTTATTAAGGACACTAGCGGTTAGTTACAGGGTGTCTATAACTGTAATATGCTCATATTATGAGGAATTAGTCACTCAATGCTTTAAACAATGCCTAAAGCAAGCTATTAAAGACTCTTGCAGCTAGTTACAGAGTGTCTATAGCTGTAATACACTCTTAATATCAGGATTTAGACATTCATAATGCTTTAAATAAACTATACAATAGTTCATGAACGTAGAAATGTAACATTTCCTTACCGGCATGCATAGACCGCGAGGTGGCCAGGACGGGGAGATTCCATATTTTAAAAATGGTGCCACACAAGTGGGCATTTACATATACATTCATGTTGGGGGAGGGAGATTACATGTTCTAGGGGGGCTTGTTAAATGAACCGCACTGACTGGAGGAGTCCTGCAAAACACAATCAGGATTAGCTCACCCACTCTAACAGGCAGGTCGTATCATCTATATTACTTAAGAGATAATGTTTTCAGAATGATGTTACGTATTTATCTCTATCTGCTGTTCCCTTTTAGTTGCTATAATTGTCCATATGGACATTAGGAGCAGAGACACGGTTATATGGGACTGGGCCATGTAGGAACCGTGGATGTTTGTAAAGCTTGGATGTTTAAACCTTAGAAATAGCCAATTTGGAGGTTGGATAGCACAGGTTTTGCTACCCTCTAGTGGCATAATTGGGGAAGTGCATGCTTGGTTAAATAAAAACTGGATGAGGGATACAATGCGCAGGTAATGCGTCCGATCCGAGCGGTCTTTGCTAGCCAGTAGTACACTTTACATAGATACCATGAAGCAGTAAAATCAGGTAAGTAATAAGTTAAACCTACACGTCACAGTTTTTTTCAAGCATAATATCCCTTTAGAATGGAGGGAGGGTTTGTGGTAGTCAGTTCGGGAAATGCAGCAGGATTTGGGTTCAGCTTAGTGGGAAGGCAGGTAATTCTTTAGAGTAGTCTTGCTAGATGTCACAGTCTTTTTCAAGCAAAATATCCTTTTAGAATGGAGGGAGGGTTTGTGGTAGTCAGTTCGGGAAATGTAGCAGGCTTTTTAGGTTCAGCTTAGTGGGAAGGCAGGTAATTCTTTAGAGTAGTCTTGCTAGACGTCACAGTCTTTTTCAAGCAAAATATCCCTTTAGAATGGAAGGAGGGTTTTTAATGGCTTGTATCTTAATATCCATATCCATATAAGTTATATGGATATATGATATAACAAAGCTTCCAGTTTCTCAACTTTTGGATTATATTCTGTTTAGTCTCTTTCCACATATCCTTAGCTGCCATAACACAGTCATTTCTAATCCTACTCCAAAATACTTCATTTTAAAATGTCCCTATAAATATGGATATTGTTGGACCAATTTATTTGTGGGTACATAATTTACTGCTATTGCCTTTGTTTTAGCTTCACTAATTTTGTATCCCAAGAAGATTTGAAACTGTCTTAAAATGTTCCACAACACAGTAATGTCCCTTTCTGGTTTTCTCATGTATCAAATAATATCTTCTGCAAATAGAGCAAGCTTTTCCTGACTACCATACCAATTATATCCTTGAATTTCTGAATCCCTTATTTTCTTTGCCAGTGGCTCTAAATATAATGCAAACACCAAAGGGGAAAGCAGACATCCCTGCCTGGTTCTTCTACTCAAGCAGAAATTATTGGAGAGGATCCCACTCACCTTAATTAGCACCTCAGATCCCTCATATATTCTTCTAATCAACCTTATAATTATATCAGGGAAAGCAAATGCTTCCATTGCCCTGCTCATGAAGTTCCAGTCTACTCTGTCAAATGCTTTCTCTCCATCAAGACCCACCAATAAAATTGATATTTTCTTACATTCTGCTTCCCTCTGGATCATCAGTGTTCTGTTAATATTGTCAGATGTTTGCCTCCCCTCCAGAAAACCACACTGATCTATATCTATCAATTTTGGTACCACTTTTGCCATTCTTTAAGCCATTATAGACATAAACACTTTATAATCATGGTTTAGTATTCAAATGTGCCTGTATGAAGATGGATCTGATGGATCTTTACCCTCTTTAGGTATTACTGTTGTCACCGCATTTTTCCGGGATGCCGGTACTTCTCATCCTCTTAAAATATTGTTAAACAAAACCTTCCAGATCTTTATAATTTTTTTCCCTCAACTTCCACAGTAATACCATCTATAATTTTTTCCCCTCCTAACTTCCACAGTAATACCATCTGTTCCTGGGGACTTTCCTGTATCTTGGTTATGTATAGCCATTTTCATCTCATCCCTTCCTATCCTGTTAGTAATTGAGCCTCATCTCCCTCTAACCTGGGCATATTTAATTCTTCCATAAACATTTCCATTTGTACCTTTTCTTGATTTCGATATTTCTCTGCTTTATACACACTTTCATAAAATTTCCGAAATATTTCTAGTACTTCTACAGGGTCTCTTGTTATCTTCCTTGTTATAGGTTCCTTAAGCTTGAGGACAGTCCTTTCCACTTTTTGTTGCCTGAGTTGTGCTAAAAAGTTTTTGTGCTCTAGAATTA
The DNA here is from genome assembly GCF_019279795.1 of Protopterus annectens. NCBI lineage: Eukaryota > Metazoa > Chordata > Ceratodontiformes > Protopteridae > Protopterus > Protopterus annectens. The sequence continues at coordinate 1,134,328,375 of NC_056737.1, forward strand.
TCAAAAAACAGTTGCTTAACAGCAGTCTTTCTAAACTTGTGCATATTGTCGAAGTAATCCCTTATTTTTTGTTTAGCATTCTGCAGTTGCTCCTTTTCTTGTTCTGAGGTTCCCCCTGTTTTGCAATACTTTAGTATTTGTCAGGCCCTCAAAAGAAAAGGGAGATATGGTTAAACAGTAACAAAAATTATTTAATTTCCACCCTAGTTTTAAACTCCACTTTAATTTTATCACACTCCCTGGCTATGTTTTCAGAAGAAAATTCTATCTTCTCTAGTAGCTCTTGAATTAATTCCAAAACTCATTCCTTGAATTCCTCTCTTTCCAACCAATAGGTGGGAAAGCGCCAGTGTCTCATTTTTATTTAATTACCTTGCGTTTTTATTTTAATTATTATTGGCACATGATCTAAAATGGTTATTGGGGCATTTCAAGACCTTCAATTAAGTGCACAGGTTTGTGTGAGATATAAAATCTGTCTAGCCTAGCGCATTTTTTGTATCTCGGTGAGTAATATTTAAATTCAATCTGAACTAGTACTGAATTCACATCTTCCATGCTAAATGTTTTTATAAATTTCTTCAAAAATATACCCTCCTTTGTTATATTTTCCCTTCTAGGCCCCCCAGACCCATCTTCACTGTTGCAAACCAAATTCCAGTCTCCACCTATAAGTAATATTCCTTGCTGAAAGCTGATTTTCTCCCAGAATTATTTAAACTCCATTATAGCAGTTTTAGGGTGATGTAAATGCATGCCAGTGTAATCCTCCTCCCTAGCCAGTAGCCCCTTAGTACTATGTATCTTTCATTATTATATTTTTTCCCTCTTCTGTCACTATTGGAGCTTCTCTTGCGATTTATATAAGTACTTCTCTTTTTCTTTGCCCCAGATATTCCGCTGAATAACCATCCTGAAATCCTTTCTTTATCAAATTCATATGTTCATTTCTTTTCAGATGTGTCTCCTGTATCATAGCTATTTGCACTCTACATTTTTTAATATAATTCACAACTCTTTCTTTTTTATGTTTATTTGTAAGACCATTCAGATTGAAAGACATTACAGAAAGCATCATTTTCTTATATAGTTTTTATTACCACCTTGTTGTTAAACGTCTAGCTCCAACTTTTATGTTACATGTATATACTGTTTGGCAGGTTGGTCTTTCATTCAGTTGTTTCTTGTCATATCCACTTGTGTCTATGCCACATCTTACATAACTTTTTATTTTGAAAGCCCCCAAACAGAATAAACAACCCCCCACAAAAAAAATCCCTCCTAAAACCTATTAACTTAATAACAACACACAAAACTATGTACATCTTCAAATATTGAAGTTTTTACTTCCTAATAAGTACATAAGTTCTAAGTTGATAGCTACACAGACAGGCTAAAGTTAACCAAAAAGAAAGGTTAGTCATGCTAAGATGCATGGTACAACCTGTGCTACTAGTAAGTGCTATTTTATTTTGTATGTCTTTATAGCTTTCCCAGTTGAGAAAACACTTGAATGCTTTCATTAAGCACTTTCTCCAAGCCATTTCTCTTTATCAAATTGTCTTCTAGCGACATGCAAACCAGACACAAAACTGCTAAGGGTATCTTGTTTATCAGGAAAAAAAGCCTTACAATATTCAGTATTCTTTTTATTTACATGCTTTGTAATAAACTTGTTACTGAGTAATGCCTAGAGTTTTAACCCAGTCACAAGCATGGGAAAAAGCAAACTGATTTTTATTTTGTCACATTGTCTTAACCAGATCCTTCTTGTCTCCCCCAACTCCTCCCCTCCTCCTCTTTTTTTTGTCATTGCAGTGCCTACATTTCTTAAAACTGAACAAAGAAAAAGAGAGAAGGGTGAAAAGGAAAAAACAAAAGAACCTGTTTATATTCATATCCCCATGCATCTTAAACGGAGAAAACTTTACTTCAGGTCTAATTGGTTTTGCATTATCTTTAAAGCTGTCACACCTGGGAAGACTCCTGTTTGTTTTCAGAGAACATTATGTCCTAGCCAGTTTCTCTGTTCTTTTTTTTTTCTTTTGCCTCAGCCAATCCTCTTCCACCAGACTGTCTCCAGTTTCTCTTTATCAGATTGTCTCCGTGGAGACATGAAGACCAGCTACAGAAATGCTACTTAGTATACTTACATGCAACTGCTGGAAAAAAAAAGCATCATATTATTCAATATTATTTTTCATTTACATGCCATCTTTCTTAAAACAAAGACCCTTAATCAGTCATTTCCCCATTGAATGAAAAAGCACATTAATTTGAACTTTGTCATGTCTTTTTACCCAGGCTCCTTTGTTTTTTTTTTTTTTGATTATTGCATTGTCTATATCTCTCGAAACTGTGCAAAAAGAAAAAGAGAAGAGAGGAGAAAAAGAAAAGCACTTGTTTACAATCCCCATTACACTTAAAAATAGTATGCAAAAAAAATCATGCACCACAAATACAGTACTATTAAGAAAAGAAAGTGTTTTCTTTAAGAACTTATTTATTTATTTATTTATTTATTTGCAGTTGGTTTACCAGGATAGTCCATTGGGCCAAAAGAACCCGTTTTCAATGGAGTCCTGGGGAGTAAAGCTCCAATACAGACAAAATTAGGTGCATACAAAGATTACAAAAAATTACAAAAAGAGATTGTACAGAGTAAAACATAAAACATTTAAGCTCACAATTCAAAAGCATTCAAATCAATACAGTATGATGAGGATAAATGAGAGGTAGGAAAATAGAAAGAGTAATGTGATATACATTTAGAGGAGTTATTCAAGCAGACATCAAATAACCTTACAGAGTAGATATACTGATGAAACATTAGGTTTGTTAGGTAGAGATACGTATCAAAAGTGTAAAGGATGATGAGATATAATAAATTTATGAGGGGAGGGAGCAAGAGCAATCCCATTGGGACCTCAGGTATGTATGGAGAGAGTTTTTGAATGTGTACCGGTTAGAGGTGGTACGAATGGATGGTGGGAGTGAGTTCCAGAGGCGGGCAAGGTTGAAGGATAGTAAGTGTTTACCTGGGGGATGAGATGGTTTATGGACTTCTAATAGGTTTTGATTGTTAGACCTTAATACTCTATTTGGTAGGTGCATTTTGAAGGCAGAAGACAGGGAGGGACAAAGAGAAGGACTAAGAATGAGCTTGTGAGCGAAAGTCAGCTGTATATAAGTGAGATGATTAGGTAGTTCGAGCCAGTTTAGGGTTTGTAGAGAGGAACAGTGGTGGGTGGAGGACCTGTGTCCATTTGTGAATTTGGCGATTTTATTATAGCAGGAGGAAAGCTGGTTTTTTAGAGAGGACTGAAGATTGGTCAGTAGTGGGGCCCCATAGAGAAGGGAGGGGATGAGAAAAGAGGAAGCGAGTGTGATTTTGGAGGAGCTTGTAAGGTACTGATTCTGACGGTAGAGCATACCTAGTTTTTGATGAGTTTTTTAATATTTAGTTGTAGATGGGAGTTGTAGCTAAGCCTATTATCAATTTGTACACCTAGTAGCTTAGTTTCAGTCACTAGTTCAAGGGGTAAGTTATTTTGGCTGGTAATTGAGAAAGAGTTTATATTGAAGGAAGTGGATTTGGAGGGGGTAAATACCATAAGTTTTGTTTTGGAGGCATTGAGTGCCAAGTGATTTATTTTCATCCACTGTTCGGTAATTGAAAAAGCTTCCTGGGTAAGTGTTTGGAGCTGAGAGGAGGAGGTGGCAGAGCAAATAATGGTAGAATCATCTGCATATTGGATGATGTTTGCAAAAGGAATTGATTTGTGGAAATCGTTTATAAATATATTAAAGAGGACTTACAGTTAGTGTTCTCTCCTCTCTTCTGCTCCCCAAAGCATTTCTCTGAACATTAATGACATGAAGTAGGACATATACTTGAGTCCCTCACACATCAAACACATTTTGAAAAAGTCCAATATTTCCAGATTTTCTTGGTTTGTCATGTCACAAATATAATTGCATTGTAATCCCACATTAAGTTACTGATTTTATTACTGCTTTTCTCCATCACCCATATCCTGTCTGTGCTTCATTTCCAACATACTCTCAATTCTTCTAGTCAATTCTCATGCTCCCTTCCTTTTCTCCAACATTTTAAAAGTTTCACAGGTACAGTCTCTCTCTGGTCTTTATTACCAGAAGAACAAGAAGCAGAATCTCCTTCTTTTTCGCAGCTCAGTTTTTGTTGGACAAAGTGTTGTATTTCCTCCTTAGCATGCATTTCATCAAATAATGATTTTGTCCCTCCAGGGAAGAATACCTTGAAGACAGCTGGATGCAGCAGTTTGAATCTCACACCTGTATCTCAACATTTTCTAAATAGTGGAATGAATGTACTTCTGTTTTGCCTGGTGTACAATGAGTAATCATTCTCCACACTCTGCTATCTCCCATTTTTAGTATTTTCTCCTTCCATAATTTTGTTAGAATCAACTCCTTCTGCTGGTAGGATTGCATCCTTACTATTATATGTCTAGGCTGCTTTCTTATGGCTAGGTTTGGAGCATACACACAATGTGCCCTTTCAACTAACAACTCCTGCTGTGGAATACCAGTTGCTTATTTCTGCTTTCATAAAATTAATGCAGTTTGTTCCTTCCAGCTTCTGAGGTATAAATGAAAATCTCAGGTTTTCCATATGTGCTCTATTATTTTTTTGAAACATCTCTTCCTGAGCAGTCTGATATTCAGCCAGCCTTTTCTTCATTTCAACCTCTGATTTTTCAGCTTCATCATCTCAACTGAATATCTTTATTTTATTTTAATTTTACATTTGTAACTGGGAAATTCCGACTGGACCAGGTCCATTTTCAGTGGAGGCCCGGGGAGAAAAGCTCCGGCATCAAGTTATACAAATACAGTATATCCAGCATAATACACAAAACAGGTTACATCATGTATGCTGAGCATAGTAATATAACATGAAATTAATAAAACACTCCAGGTAAAAGAAGATATAGAGCATAGGTAAAAGGACAATGTCAGTTATACATTGGTAAGAGAAGAAAATATATCAAGTAAGATTCTACAGTTAAAAGTACCCTTTCAGATGACCAAGCCTAGAGGGGATCAGAGATCCAGCATGTGATCAGAGAGGAGTTTTGGGAGTTAATAACAGTGTGGGTAGGGTTATGTGATACAAGGACATAACCAGATACTAAGAAGATGCGATTTGAAGGAGTTTTTGAATATGGATGTGGAGGGGGCAGTGGACATGGATAGGGGGAAGAGAGTTCCAATTTCTGGCAATGGTGTGGGAGTAGAGCACTTTCCCTGCACTACTGTTAGCCTTGGTAATGGAGAGGAGAGATTTTTCACTAGATCTTAGGTACCGGTTTGAAGTATAGACAGTAAGTAGGTTGGATAATGAGGGTTTTTTTCAGGATATTTGAGAATATTGTAGGCTGTGCCCAGCTGGTGATAGTTAAGTATCTGTGGTAGCTCAAGCCATTTTAGTTCTTTTAGTGCAGTACAGTGATGGGTTCTATAGGTTGAGTTAGTAGCAAGCTTGGCTGTTTTATTGTAGCATGATTCTAGTTTATCTAGGTCGCATTGTCTGATTTGGGTAAAGATTGGTGCTGCGTATAATAGAGTTGAGAGGAGGTGGCTTTGTGCAAGAGTGACTCTTGCTTTTTGAGAGAGAAAGGACTTATGCCTGTATAGGGAGCTTAGCTTTTTGTGTACTAGTTTTATGGTATATGAAATGTGAACATCAAAGTGGAGATTATTGTCTATTTCAATGCCCGAAGTTTGGTGTGGTTAGACAGGGAGATGGTGGTGCCGTCCTTAGATGTTATGGTAAAGGAGAGTTTTTTTTTTATCTATTACAGGTAAATAGTAGCAATTTTGTCTTTTGGGGATTTAGAATTAGTTGGATACCTGATATCCATTTTTATACTGAGTTAAAGGTATCTTGAGTGAGTGTATGTAGGGTGGTGGGAGATGAGGTAGAGCAGATCAAGGTTGAATGATCCGCATATTGTATGAGTGTTGGCATGTTGTGTATAGTTATTGAAGTTATTTGTGAAACTAGGGAACAATAGTGGGCCCAGTATAGAGCCCTTTGGGACTCCTATGGTGGTTGGAAGATGTGTAGACAGAGTTCCTTTCCACTGGACTGATTGTTGCCTGTCAGGTAGCTTCTGAACCAGGCTATAGTAGAGGAGGCGAAGGATAATGATGTTAGTGAGTCTAGTAGAATGGAGTGGGAGACCATATCAAATGCTTTAGAGAGATCTAGGAAAATGGCTGACACATATTTCTTATCATTCCTGTGAAGGTTTTTATGAATAGTGAAGGATAGTGATGTTAGTGAGTCTAGTAGAATGGAGTGGGAGACCATATCAAATGCTTATGAGAGGTCTAGGAAAATGGCTGATACATATTTGTTATCATTCCTGTGAAGGTTTATATGATTAGTGAAGGATAGAAGGGCTGTGGTAGTGCTATGATGTGGATGGAAACTGTGTTGTGTGGTAGATAGTAGATTGTGTGTGTTAAGAAATGTCATCACTTGTAAGTGGATGCATTTCTCAAAAAATTTGGATATGGGGCAAAGGATGGCAATAGGGCGGTAGTTGGGGAATTTATAGGAGTTACCTCCTTTATGGAGAGGAATGATGTGAGATACTTTCCAGAGTTTGGGTATGTAGGATTCTAGTATGGAGCGGTTGATTAATATGGAGACAGGATATGATAGGGAGTCACTAGCCACTTTTAGGTATGCAGCAGGTATGTTATCAGCTGCCAATGTGGTTGGCTTTAGTTTTAGGTGGAGTTTTTTGATAGTTCAGGTGGGCACTGGTGATAGGCTGAAAGAGGGGGTGATGTGGGATAGGTTGGGTTGTGATTGAGGTAGACTGTTTTTGGTTATTTGACTGGACAGGGCTAAGATGGAGTTAATAAAATGGTTATTAAATTGAGAAGCTATGTCTAGGTTATTGTTAGTAGAGCTGGGTGTGGGAGTAGTAGTTTTGCCTGGCTTTAGTAGGGAGTTAATAACATTCCAGAATTTTTGTGGATTATTGGAATATTTCCTTTGTGCGCTAAGAAAATAGTTTTGTTTGTTTATTTTGGATTCAGCCTTGGTCTTGTTTCTAAGCTGTTGATAGTATTGCCTGGAGCTAGGGGTTTTGTCAGTTTTCCAGATTTTCCAGGCTTTATCTCTGGCTTTTAGTAAGACTCTGGTGTCCCTAGCCAGGGTGCGTAATTGGCTTTAACTCTGATCTTTCTGCTGGGAGCTAGACTGTTAAGGATGTTAGAGAAGGTAGTATTGAAGTAGTCTACTGCCTGGTCTAACCCGAGTGTCCGTAGTGGTTCCCAGGTGCAGTGGCTTAGGACAGTATTTAGGTATTGTGGGGTAAGGGTACGGTCATCTTGTACGAGTTTGTAGACTACTGGTTTGGGGTGACTGGAGTGTTTGTGGAGTAGGAAGGTGGGGAGATTATCACTTAGGTCATCTGGGAGACAGCCTACTGTATAGTTTTGTTTGGGATAGTCAGTTAGTGTCCGTTCCAGTATGGATTCTTTCTTTGTTTTCTTAACTATTCTAGTTGGTTCTTCAATTAGTTGAGAGAACCCATATAGACTGATATGTGTAGAGGGGCTGCTGGAGTTACAGGCTGCCCAGTTGGTGTTAAGGTCTTCTAGTAGGATTGTTTCCTGAGGTAGATTGTCCTTTGTCCAGTGTAGGATGTCTTCTATTATGAGTGAGTTTTTGCCTGAAGGTATGTAGCATATATTATATTGATCTTCTTGGTGTTTCTTATGGATAGAACAGAAAATAGGACTTCAGCATTTTGAAAAGTGCGTGGTGTGGTGTGCAGGAGCTGGAGATTAAGGGTGTTTTTAAAGAGAATGGCTACTCCTCCTCCTTTCCTGTTTGTTCTATCAGATCTAAGTGTATTATACCCTGAGGGGAGAAAGTCTTCATCTTGGATACCGGGTTTAAGCCAGGTCTCTGTAATGGTGAGTACATCAGGGTTGTAGTGGGCTATGATTGCATGTGAGTCTGTTAGCTTGTTGGTAATACGTCATGTTGAGATTTAGGATCAGCAGGTCAGATGTTTGTCTGGCTGAGAGGGGCCCTGGATTTGGGTGAATGTCACCAGATGTTAGTTAGAAAATACCACTATTGTTGGCGGGTCTTGATTCAAAGAAAGGTTTTGACAGAGTAAGAAGCTGTAATTTTTTTGAGAAGAACAATGAAAGCATTTGCCTTTCCTGATACAATAATAAGGTTAATTAAGAGGATATATGTGGGATTGGAGGTAAAAATCTAAGTAAGAGGGTACCTCTCTGATAAGTTGTGCCTGAACAAAGGAACCAGGCAGGGGTGTCCTCTTTCTCCTTTGTTATTTGTGTTATATTTAGAACCATTGACAGAGAAAATAAGAGACTTAGAAATTCAAGGTTATAATTGGTGTGGTATTCAAGAAAAGTTGGCTTCATTTGCGGATGGTATTATTTTGCACTTGATAGAACTTGAAAAGGACATCTCAGTGTTATGAAACATCTTGAGACAGTTCTGTTTGGAGAATATAAAATTAATGAATTTAAAGCAAAGGCTATAGCTGTAAACTATGTACCTACACATGAATTGGTTCAGAAATATCCATATTTATGGGGACATGATAAAAGGAAGTATTTAGGAGTATGGATTAAAAAAGATGATGTTATGGCATCTAAGGATACGTGGTAAGAGAACAAGCAGAAGATAATACAAATACCAAGAAACTGGAAACTTTTGCTATGGATATGGATAGCAAGATACAAGCAGAAAAAAATGTTTTTAGTCCTTTTAGTTTTATACGCAGGTCAGGCATATTTTCATCAACCAGAGAAGTTGCAGATAGTAATTGACAAAGAGTTTAGGTATTTTATCTGGGAGGGGAAGAAAGGAAGAGTCAAGTGGAATAAGTTGATCCTTCCAACAGACAAATGAGGTTTAGTATTACCTGCTTTGAAGAGATATTTTAGAGCTACACAGTTAAGGCTGTTATATACAATAATCCAATACGAACAGAATGTAATGTGCCATAGAAAACGCCAAGTGAAGTAGAAAACAAAAGTTTATTCACGCCACAAATTGTTAGACTCACAGAAAGATTAACGCTCTTATATCATACAATCACAGTTGCGTTTCCGTCTCACGAAGTGGGACTTAATGAGATACAGTCATTACATACATTTTCAATTTATATAACCTAATTATGATCCAATTAATTCGTATTCCAATCAGGTACAATATTTTCAGATTTGAACTGTCAAATCAGATTCGTCCAAGCCTTCTTAATATTCATGTTGCTCATAAATATTAAGCAAATTAAAAACAACGTATTTGAACAGTGAGAACTTCAAATGAATACATAAATAGATATAAAAGTCAATATTGTAAAATATATTACTAAAAATTAATCAATTTAATTTAATCTATGTAATCTCCTATAGTATTATCTCTAAATAATATAACTGATCATGTTTTATGCGTGTTAGCTTTGTGACCAGCAGCGTTTATGGGACATTTCTCATTTTATTGAGCCAAACTAGTTAAAATGCGTTATGTCTTATATATATAATAGAAATAAGTGAATATGATAAATTCATTTAACGGTATTGAATGCGTAGAAGCTGATAATGTTAAAAAATTTAAAAATAATAACATAAAAGTCTATATTAAAAATATTAAAAATATTATTTAAGATATATTGTTAAATAAATTACAAATAGCAATTTCATAATGGTAACAAGTTTGATAAAGTGCATAAGTGTCTTCCAGTATATATATTATATTAGATCTTATGTAAAACATTTCTTGTTATGTTATAGTGAAGAGTTTATAAGTTCATGATGTGTACAACATAATCTAAAGAAAGTGAAGTAGTGCCATCTAGTGTTGTAAGACGTATATTTCCGTTCAATCAAATCTTGTTTGATTTTAACCTTAAAATAGCCCCTATAGATAAATGTTCATTTAAACCTGGGTTCCTACTTGCGTCCAGATTTATCTGCCACCATAATTCCTTGCTTTCGAGTAAATCTTCCCAAGGACCTCCCCTAATGTCGACATGTATCTGTTCTAAAACAAAAAATAAAAAAGATGCTTCTTGACAAATCAAAGTGTGCTTAAATAATGCATTAGTTTCTCTTCCTTTTAATATGTCATATATATGTTCATACACTCTCTTTTTGAGAGATCTCTCAGTTTTTCCAATGTAGAATGATTGACATTTCTGACATACTGCTAAGTAAACAACTCTTTGTGTTTCACAGTTGTAATAGTGATAACTAGTTATCATTCTTTTTCTACATTCTAAATATATTTCACTTTTATTCATTATGAATGCACATTGTGAGCATCTCCCACATTTAAATGTGCCTACATGTCGATTGGGTTCTGTTCTGTGAAAGTTCCCTGTTCTTTCTATCATATTACGAACATTTGGGGAATTTCTAAATACTATTTTGGGTACAGTTTTCCTTATCTCTTCCATATCTGTTAGTGCTGAAAATTTCTCCCATTCCTTATTAAGAATTCCCATTATGTTTTTGTTGAAGGAATTATACTCTAACACCAATCTTCTCTGGAAGTTTTCCTCTATCTTTAAATTTCCTTCACCTTCATCCTTATTTCTATTAATTTCTCCTTCTACCCCTTTTATCGGGTGAAATCTCCCTTCTCTACCTCTTTCTACTTCACTTCTGATGAAATCTATAGGGTAGCCTTTCTCCAAGAACATGTTTTCCAATTTATCACATTCTATAATAAAATCTTCATTTCTACTAGTCATTCTGGATCCCTTCACGAACTGTCCTTTTACATTATTTTTCTTACTGTGCAGGGGATGTGCAGATTTGAAATGTAAAAAAGAATTTACATATGTTGCTTTCCTATATACTTTTGTTTCAAAGTTGTGTTCAAACTTATAAACTTCTACATCAAGATAATTTAAAACATCTCTGTTAATAACATAAGTGAATTTCAAAAAAACTTGTTGTGGCACTAATATATTCCATAAATTCCAAGAACTTGTTTTCGCCCCCTGTCCAGAAGATCACTATATCATCCAAAAACCTGTGATATAGTACCCAATAATCTTTAAACTTTGAATTAATAATAAATTTTTCTTCCCATTTGGATAGTACAATATTAGCGTACTTGGGGGCACACGCTGCTCCCATTGAGACTCCGGATTTTTGTTGATAATATTCTCCATTAAAAATCAGAAAATTATTTTTCAACACAATATCCATGAAGATGACTGTCGCTACTTTTTCTTCATGTGTCATCACTTTGTCTATGAATATACTGTCTTCGAACATTTCCATCCCCTCCTTGTGTGGGATACAAGAGAATAGGTCAATAATGTCAATGGTGATGAAAATGATATCATCCTTATAGACTTGGGGTGTTAATTCCCTGAGGAAATCCCAGGAGTCTTTCAATATAACTTTATTGTTTACCCAAATATGTTTTGCCTTTGTGTCAACAAATTTGGCTAAAGGAACAGTCATTGCTCCCTCAGTTGAAACAATGGGTCTGGGGGGGGGGGGGGTATCCTGATTCTTGTGAATTTTGGGTATGCCAAATATTGTGGCTACCCTTGGTTTCTTTACCTGTAAATAATTAACTTTTATATTAATAACTTTCTCCAACAATAAATCTTGGATTAATAACTCTATTTTTTGTGTGCAATCTCTACTTCTTGTTTAGAAGCTACACGATATTTATTGTCGTCATTCAATATAGTACACATTTTTGCTTCATACAATATTCTATCCATTATAACAATCCCTCCCCCTTTATCTGGTTTCATGATTCTCACTGTCTTATTCTTAGTGAGTTCATTTAATACATCTTTTTCATCTGTATCTAAATTCTGATGGTATCTACTTTTATTCTTATTGTCCATCTTCCTTATTTCCTTTTCCATAACCATCTCAAAGTTCTTAATTTGTGGAAGTAAAGGGGGGTTGTATGTTGATTTCCTAACCAAGTCCATGTTTTCCTTGGTCTCTTTGTTAAACCCTACTCTAGATGCAAGTATAGTTAGGTTAATTTTCCTAATAAATAGTTTTATATCCATTATTGTACTCGTCATGTCACCTTTTTTGACTGGGATATATTTTAATCCTTTGCTCAATAATTTAAAATGTTCTTTATTAAGGATTACATTACTAAAATTGTAAATAGAAAACCCTTTAAAAGTATTTTTAACGTTCTCCTGAGAAATGTAGTCATGTCCATTTTCTAAACTATCATTATTAAAATTATAGCCATTGGGGATGGGGGTATCTAATACTAGAATCTCCCTCTTCCCCTCCCCCCACCCCAGTGTCTGAAAATTTCCTCTCCTATCCTTAGTTTGTTCAAACTGCATTTCTTTGTCTATTAAAGGTGGAAATTCTATATCATACCAATATTCCTCTTGCCTATCTGTAGTGGTCATCCTTTTGTCAACTCTTTGATTATTATAAGTATTTTTGTTTTTGTTGTTTGAATGGTAATAATTATTATTGAACACAGGTTTGGGGTAACTACTGTCATTTGCATATTCTTGGATGTCCCTGTTTAGTTTATTCATTTTTACGCTGCATCACTTCGTCACATTTACTATCAATGTCCCCTCTTATTTTTAAGTATTTCTCTTTCTCTTCCTTTATATTAAAAAGCAAGTCATTTTTAATACAATTGTCAAGTTCTTCAATTTCTTCATTTAAAACAATCAATTTCCTTTCGTTCTCATCAATAATAAGTTGGACAACCTCCAACCCACATTTATTAAACACTTTAACCAAGCTTTCGTGAAAAACAGTTCCAATCTGCACATTATTAGGCTATTTACAAATGCGTAGTCCCTTTGGGACTATTTCTTTAACTAAACACTCATTTAAATACGCGTTTTTGATAATACAAGTTCTGTACTGTAGCATGAGTTTGTGCAATTTTTCCAATTTTCACTATATATGTATCACCATTACCAAAACGCTTATGGTTATTGCCAACTATTTTAAAGTTAAACTCCTTTCTTAACCACTCATTAGTGGTTATAGAATGGTTGTAAACAGTACCTGTAGTCGCTAATGTTGTTTTGGGTCTAGCCCCTAAATCCATACAAGTCCCTCCTCTGTGAGTAATGGCACCCCTTTCATCTCCGAAAACATTCGGTGTTTTGAAGGGATCAAAATCCGTTCCTTGTGAACTTCCTGGGTCGCCGGCGTCCTCCTGCTCGCCAATAAGCTCCCTCTTCCTTTTGTGTTGTTGTTTGAGTATCCCTTCGGTTTCTTGTGATTTATCATCCGTCTTAGATGCGAGGAGATTGGTGCAAATAGGTGTCAATAAATTGACCAATTCTGTGAGCTGTCCAATAAGTTTTCTGGTCAGCCCTAGTTCCTCCTGCCCTTCTGAGCTCATATTGAAGTCAATGCAGGAAAACACTTGGTGAATTACCACGGCACTCGCTTAGTAAAAACAAATAACTAGTAAAAGCGATAGCATCCAATCCAGCTACCAATAATCCAATACGAACAGAATGCAATGTGCCATAGAAAACGCCAAGTGAAGTAGAAAACAAAAGTTTATTCACGCCACAAATTGTTAGACTCACAGAAAGATTAACGCTCTTATATCATACAATCACAGTTGCGTTTTCATCTCACGAAGTGGGACTTCATCAGATACAATCATTACATACATTTTCCATTTATATATATTCACTTGGCGTTTTCTATGGCACATTGCATTCTGTTCGTATTGGATTATTGGTAGCTGGATTGGATGCTATCGCTTTTACTAGTTAGCTGTTATATACAACACAAGTAGAAAAAATATAATTCAAAGTGGAAAGGAATGATGAAGAACTGTGAGTGTGGGGGGTTAAGGAAATAATGGGGTTTTGGATGCATAAGGAGAATATAAACAGTCATGAAAAATAGAATATTCATAAAATAGCAGAAAGTATTCCAAGAACTAAGCCAACACAAGACTGGTGAAAGTAGATTCTGCCAATAGGGATGACTGCAATTAGGGGTACCCTGAATAGGCAATAGGGGTTGGAATTAACTGGAGGAAGCTGGCAAAAGAGCTAATGTACTGGGAACAAATAATTAGAAAGGAAAAGATACTTGAATAGAAAGAGGCCAAGAAGACATCAGGACTGCAGGGTAGAGAGTGCCTTATGTCAGGGTATAGGCAAAGAGAAATGGATAGACGAATCCTAAGTGAAAGACCTGCACTGGTTGAGTTTTTAGTTGAATCTAGAACAGAAACTGATGTTAAAAAAGGAATAATTAGCAGGGCATATAAAATATTGCAGGATAACAGTATGAGTTAGAGGAGGTCAGAACAGAATAAAAGATTAGATAAGCAACAAAGTCTAGTCTAAAAGACTTAGGAATGTTTCCTGGACGTCTTTGCATGGGTACTTTTATACCCCAAGCAGATTCCAAAGAATTTTTCCTCTGGTAGCTGGCATATGTTGGAGGTATAATCGGGGAAGAAAGAGGTACCTGGGAGCATATGTTTTCAAAGAGTGATGAGTTGGCAGACTTCAAAAATTCCAAAGCAACTGGTAACCTTTTAATGGTTGCAAAGATTCTTAAAGGAAACATAGCAAGAAAAACGGCAAACTCCTCCAGTAAACCACATCCAGCTAGTGAAACCCATATACTTAAAGTTCAGCTAGTACCAAATAAATGAACTGTAATGTCAGTAAAAAAACACTTTTAATAGATTAAGATCTTAGCACTTTCGTCTTTCAGTAAAGACTTCATCAAAGATGATGTAAAATATGATCAGCTCAAGATTATATACATCACAACCACAATCAAAACCATCAGTTAATTAAAACATAAATTCAGTGTTCTATCAGTTAACTAAAACACACCTACTTACCATAATTTAGTGTAACAAAAAGAATCTGTCTAATAATACAACAATCTTAGCAAAACAATATTCTATTCAATGTAAAGTTGCGGCCCTATTTGTAAAATACTGTTTAAAGTCAAAGTCTCATTCAACAATTTTATCTCTTTGTTCCAATAAAAGGTCACTGTTGCCCTCCCTTCAGTATTATAAACTGGGTCTGTAATAAAAAAACAAAAATATTTTTAAGTAGGGACAATTAAGTGAGTGTTTGTAAGATGCATTGGTCAATTTAAGTTTCTTGATATCGTATACATGTTGATAAATTTGCTCTTTGAGAATCCTAGTTATTTTACCTATATAAAATGCTGTGCAGGAACTACAAGTAATTATGTATACACACATCTTAGTTTTGCAACAACAAATACCTGGACATTTAAGGGTTTTGTCATATCCTTCTACAGTCACAGTAAGGGCCATCATTAATACATTTTCAGTACTTACAATGACATTTTAGAATGATCCAAATCACACCTAAGATTAGTCCTTTCAAAAATATTTTTAAGATTGTCCCCTTTTTTGTATGTAATTTTCAGGTGTGGACCCAATACTTGTTTTTGTTCAGTAGAAAAAACAGTATCCCATGTACTGTAAAGGATATTCTTCATTTGGGCTGTTTGGTAATTATGCTCTATAACCAGTGCACCCATCATATCCTGCTCACTAGTGTTTTTAGTCATTTTAACACCGCTGTTGTTCCATCTAGGTTTTTATTGCACATAGGATGGGAAAATGTATTTTCTCTACCCTTAACTTCCTCTTGAACTGCCAAAACTAGTATTGATGGATATTTTTTTCATAAAACATACTACTTAATTTCTCTACTTCACTATTGAAAGTTTCATCCACAGAAATAAGCCTCGAAAGGTGAACCATTTGTCCTTTTATGATCTTCTTCTAAAGGAGTGGATGACTACTATCATAGTGTAACAAAGAATTAGAATATGTCTCCTTCGTATAAATATAGGAGACATATCTTTTGCTAACATAATCCTATTCAAACAGTTAAATCAAGATAATTTATTGAATCCTCATTAACAGTATAGATAAACTTTAGAAAATCCATGGAGTCTTTTAACTGTGATATTTTGCTAAGATTGTTGTATTATTATATAGATTTTTTTGTTATACTAAATTATGTTAAGTAGGTGCATTTCAATTGAATAATAGAACACTGAATTTATGTTTTAATTAACTGATGGTTTTGATCGGTTGTTGTGGTGTATATAATGTTGAGTTAATTGTATTTTTATGTTATCTCTAATGAAGTCTTGTTATCAAAAGACGAAAGGGCTGAGATCTTTCCTGATTTATTAGAACCATTTCATTTATCTGGTACCAGTTGAACTTCAAGTATATGGGTTTCAACTAGGTAGATGTGGTCCGCTGGAGGAGTTCAGTGTATTTCTCGGTGTGTTTCCTTTAAGAATCTCTGCAACTGTTATAAGGTTACTAGTTTCGGAAGTTGGCTGCATACACCGGCTCTGCTTTCCACACCATGCTATTTCTTTGGCTAGCCTATACTGTTCAACTGGTTGTTTTTTTTTTTTTTTTTGTATGCCTGTGGAATTATTTACTATAGAATTGCTACCTGGTGATTTAATGCTAATATTGTAGCAAATATTGAAATGTGTCCCCGCTGTTGCTTGAGGTGAAGGTCAAGGTGGTACAACAAATGGAGACCCTTGCTGTTTGACACAGGACTTATCAACACTCATTAATCCTCTCAAAAAGTAGTCCTATTGATTTAGGGGCATGGCTCACCAATCCAGATTTTAAGATTTGTGAGCCGATTGTAAAAGCTGTTTGGTTTTGAAGATAAAATATTTGAACAAAACCTGATTAAATACAGGAATTTACAACTTGACAATCTGCATTCATCAGAGTGTGTAAAGTGTAAATGGGTACCTAGAGGCCTTATATGCTGGAAGTATCCTGCATTGATTGAATTGTTTGACTGGATGGGCATCAAATTGTTAAAACTGTTAATAGCCAATAATGAAAGTAAAATTCTATTTTTAGTGTCTGAAATCATGCAATTAAACAGCGCTGATCCCACCTTCAACACTTTTAAGCAAGAATACGTGAAAGTGCTTACTAGAGTGGATACACTGCTCAAGACAAATAAGATTAGGAAACAGAAAAAACTCCTTAGGGACAAATTAGACTATGATGAAAAGTGAGGTTATCCTAAGCCTAAGAAATTTAACACGAATAAAATTCTTAAATCCTGTAATGGGACTGGGCAGGAGGTTACACAGGATATTGTTCTGAGTCCTATTACTACACCAGTGAATGAATTATTTGACAATATGCAGCACAATGATTTTTTTTAACTGATGAGCAGAGACAGGCCCAATATTTGGGCTACAGAGCCCTCCTTTCTCAAATCGTTTGAAGAAAATACCCAAGTCAGTGAGACTGACAAAGAAAGGGAAGAACAAGAGAAATAATTAAATGGGACTTTTTCTGATGTTTTACCTGGTTCCTATGTTTCATGTTGTAATATCATAGAGAATGAAAGGTTTAAGATTTTTAACTACAGTCATATATCATTAGAAGCTAGTCAGGTTTCTTTATTTAAAAATGGCTTCAAGTTTATTCCTTCTTTCAAACAGAACATTGTCCAGGTTCTTATTAATTTTAAACTGTACATCAGACAGCTTAATTTAACTATGTTTTTTTGCCAATTCTCAGCCACCGCACACTCAGGTCACTCTTAAAAGGAAAAGTACATATATGCCACCGTGTTGTCCCTTGGTTTCTGTATATAAAAGAATATGTGAAAATAAGTTTAGATGTTTACTCAAACAAGCTAAAAAAACAAGGGAAGCAACTAAGGAAGAAAAAGATTTGTTGTATCAAATTAAAAACAACAGAGACATACAAGTCATGAAACCTGAAGGGATGGGGAGCAGTTGTTATGGATTAACATATGTATGCTGGTAAAATGTCGGACATACTGAATGGTATCAATACATATATTCAGGTTTCCAAAAATGAAATTAACATGGCATATGCTAAAACTGATTATAGCCTGCAAGATTTGGCATGCCAAGGATTTACATCATACAATGTTTTGGATTTTGTAAAAGTTGATAAACCTGTTATTCCTGAGGTTTTTGGAATACTGAATATCCACAAGAATTTGCACAATGCCCCCCACCACCACCTTCTGATTGTCTCAGCTAGTAAATCTAAAACATAGCCTTTGGTGTTATATGTAGATTTTCATTGTAAAACTTTAGTTGAGAAAGAAAGTCACACCATTCATGACTCATGGCACCTACTGCAGCTTTTGAATACAACACCCATTAATGAAAAATTACATTGATGTATTCATTTGTTCTTTATCATTCCACATGAGAGAGGGATGGAATATTTTCGAAACATTTTAAGAAAGGATATATCTAAAACCAATACAGAAAAATCTAGTATTATGGATTTTCTTGAAATGGTTTTGTAAAACATTTATGTTTACTTCAATGGTGAGTAGTACAATCATGTTACAGGGGTGGCTATGGGAACTAGGTGTGTGCCTATATACGCTAACCTAGTGTTAGCAGATTGGGAACATAATAGTGTTTTTACTTCCCCTTTATTCAACAAAGTATTTAAATATTTTAGATTTCTTGATGATATACTTATTCTGTGGATGGATGAATATTCTAGTTTTGAAATATTTTTATCACAGTTAAATGATTCCACAGATTTTCTAAAGTTTACCTGTACTGTCAATGAGGATTCAATAAATTATCTTGAAACTATTTCAAAGGCTTATGTTAACAAAAGATGTGTCTCCACTATTTATAGGAAGGAGACATATTCTGCTTCTTTGTTACACTACAGTAGTAGTCATCTGCTCCATTAGAAGAAGAACATCATAACAAGACAAATGGATCACCTTTCGAGGCTTATTTCTGTGGATGAAACTTTCAATAGTAAAATAAAGAACTTAAGTAGAATATTTTATGAAAAAAATTATCCATTAACACTACTTTTGGTAGTTCAAGTGAAAGTTGTTAAGAGTAGAGAAAATACATTTTTTTTCCCATCCTAAGTGCAAAAAAACCCTGGACAACAACAATGGTAATAAAAAAAACTAAAAGCACTAGTGAGCATGAAATGATGGGTGCACTGGTTATAGAGTATAATTACAAAACACCCCAAATGAAGAATATTCTTTACAGTACATGGGATACTGTTTTTTCTACTGAATAGAAACAAGTATTTGGTCCACACCCAAAAATTACATACAATAAAGGGAACAATCTTAAAATATTTTTGAAAGAACCAATCTTAGATGTAATTATTTGGATCATTCTAATATGATGAAATGTGGCTGTTGTAAGTACTGTAAATGTATTAATGATGGCCCTATGTGACTAGAGAAGGATATGACAAAACCCTTAAATGTCCGGATGTTTGTTGTTGCAAAACTAAGATGTGTGTATACATAGCTACTTGTAGTTCCTGCATAGCATTTTATATAAGTAAAACTACAAGGACTCTCAAAGAGTGAATTTATGCACATGTATACGATGTCAAGAAACTTAAATTGACTAATGCACTTTACAAACACTCAATTGTCCCTCCTTTGAAAGATTTCTGTTTTTTATTATAGACAGAGTTTATAATACTGAATGGGGGGTAATAGGGATCTTTTATTGGAACAAAAAGCATTAAGGTGGTAAATACATCTCAATGCCACAGTAAAACCTGGGTTGAATGAGACTCTGTCTTTAAACAGCATTTTAAAAAATATGGTTGCAACTTTATATTGAATAGACTATTATTTTGTTAAGATTGTATTATTAGATTCTTTTTGTTATGCTCAGTTATGTTAAGTAGGTGTGTTTTAGTTAACTAATAGAATACTGAATTTATGTTTAATTAATTGATGGTTTTGATTGGTGGTTGTGGTGCATATAATGTTGACATGATCATATTTTATTTTATCTTTGATTAAGTCTTTTTATCAAAAGACGAAAGCGCTAACATCTTTCTTAATCTATTAAAAGCATTTTTTACTGACATGACAGTTTGATTATTTGGCACCAGTTGAACTTAATATATTGGTTTCATCTGGGTGGCTGTGGTCAGCTGGAGGACTTCGGTGTATTTCTTGCTGTGTATACTATCAGGAATACTGGGTGAGCAAATGTGTGTAACTAAGGAAATCATTTTTGAGCTGGGATACAGAATCTGAATTTCTGAGACATAGTAAGGCCTTGTTAAGTTTAATTCTGGTGGCTACCAAAAAAAGTAATTGCTAGAAACTTGAAATCAAAGTCTAAAGTAACTATATTTGAAATAGTGAATATTGTAACAGAGATAAAAGAACAGGAAGTGGGATCTTTAGAAATGGCTAGGAGTAAATTATGTAGAAAAAAGGAAATTGTGAGAACAATACATACATAGGTCTTTACCTGCTATAAGGGCAATGTGGAACACAGACCATAGCAATGTGTGACAAACAGTCAAAATGTGGAACACCCTATTTTTGCACTGCGTGAAGAGCGTACCTTGAACATGGCCATGGTCTTTCAACCAAAATATACATGCAGACACACGCACACACACATTCACCTTGTCATACATCCTCATCAGCTTTTGGCTTATTCACTCAAGTTGTTGAATAATATTCCTTCCTGCACTGAGAAAATCCAACACACACACACACACACACACACACACACACACACACACACACACACACACACACAGTGTCTTGGAAGACAGGATTAGTAAGGGAGTAGGACTAAGTAAAAAGAGATTGGCAGTTCACAGGACAAATTGGACAGACTTCCCACAGGATACAGTTGACCAAGGGAAGGCTGATAAGACCCTTCAGCCAGGACCCTTCCACTGGCATGCTTAGGTCAGCCCATGGTATAAAGCTGAGTAGATTCCAATAGGGATTTTTAAAAGTCTGACTGAAGTGCTCATTTAACAGTCTGACTGGAGTGTTTAACAGCTTCCCACTACTCTTCTTTGGTGACTGCTCTCTCTGTGTAGCAACAGTACGCGTATTACAACACTGCTGCTTTTTTGTCCAATTTTTGAGTATATGGCTACTGGATCAGATACCATACAGGTGCAATATTAACTTCATTGTAATTTTCTATGACAATTACGTGCATCCATTCATACCTGTCCAACTCTTAGCACAAGAAATCTGGGCAAAACCTAAAATAATGGGGGGGGACAAAGGCCCAAAACTAGGGAGATATTTTAACTACTGCTCTTATAGTCTTAGAAAGTTGCTAGAGTAAGAGATTTTATGTTAGCATGCATTTTTTGAAGGATGTAAAGTCTGAAACTCAAATTTGTGTCATCATTTAATGACTTCACTCCTCAGTGATTTGCCAGAAAACCACCAATTTTATGAGTAACATATCAAAAATATGAGGCAAAATTTCAGACAGTTAAGATGTATGCATCCATTCCAAATGTAATTCATATTCGCACTATATACATCTTGTGTCACAGATATGCTTCCATTATGGTTCTTTTAGATCGCTAAGTGCCCGTTTTGTGCCCCACCCCCCACCCCAAGCTTCTGGCACCAATGTTTAATTCAACCTAAGTTTTTCCATGTTCTTGTTGCTTTGTCTAACCAAGATGGTTAAAAATGCTCTGGCAGAGAAGAAACCAGCAATGATTTAAGTGTGTTTTCTCACTCTCATTGTTTGCATTTATATGTGTGATTTTGATATATGTGCTTTAGATCCATCATCAGCACATTTCCTCAGAGGACCGATGAAGGCGTGGATTATCACCAGAGAGCAATGCAGATATGAACCATGTAGCATAAAAGACATTGGATAAGAGAATTTTTGAGGACTTTGAATTTTGACCTATATCACTTTCCAGTTCACAATATTAACATGTATTAATCATATGTGTGTTAAACAGAGCCTGCCTGTCAAACACAGTGCCAGGTACTTCATGACCACCACCTCTGGAATAGCGAGGCATTGTTGACAACGTTTATTGGATAGGCGTAACTCATTTATGTAGTGTGGTTAAAGAAATTCATTCTTATTCTTCAGTTTCTATCAGCATCCCTTCAACACTCCCTAAATGGTCTAGACTGCACTGTAATCAGAATAAGAGAAATGACTTACTGGTTACAGCTGCCCTATGAAATCAGACATATATAATTTATAAATAAGGCAACCTTGATTTGAAAATATGTCTAATGTAGGTTTTCAGCCCCCTATGCAAAACCAGGTCATGACAAGATGCATCAGGCTAGGTAAAAGTGCTTTAGTGACTAACGGGATAGATCTAGGCTATAAAGAATGAGGAGTGATTGACAGCTTTTTTTGCTGCTCTGCTAAACATTTGCTCACTATTTCCTAAGCCTTGCAACAGTATAACCAAAAACATTAGCAGCCCACCCATCTTACAGATACAGTAAGTTGTGGATGCACTTTCCTTACCCACAGCTCTCAAGGTACCAGTTTGCCCCTTTGTAAAGAGGTTCTGATAGGTGAGGAGCACAGCTATGAGGCAATATCCTTTTAGAAAGTTTTGCAGCAGTCGAAAACTAGTAGTGTCATGCGATTGGCCACATTTTGTGCATCCCGATTGTCTCCCTTTGCATCAGGAACAGATGCTTGACTGGCTTGTATACTGCGATGCCGAGTGACTTTAATTATGGTATACAAGCCAGTCAAAAGTTGCAAAGCGGATCCACCACTCTTCAATGTGGAACTGCAGAACAGTGAGTTAAATCCATCCCAAATGCGGAGCATTCCACACAATCCGGAACACTTGGCTGCTCAGAATAAATGCAGAAAAATGTTTTGGAGGAGGAATGAGGTTTAAGAGAAGACAGGAATTGAACAATTTATGTAATGTTAGATTGATTATATTGCATATAGAATAATATATGTAGTATATAATATTTGTAAATATGATTTGTTAATATGGTCTGTTTAAGTTTGCTTGTGTCTTAAGTGATAATTCAATAAAGTCATTTAAAAAAGCTACAGTAGCAGCGAGTAAATCAAGTAATAGTGACTGCTCATAGCAGGCATATTTAAAGGTTAGCATATGCCCTTAATGGCTGAAATCCTCTGAAACCCTTGCCAATTACTATCCACCAGGAAGCGCATGCTAGGTGTTTCCCTTTATCTTGGAAAAAAACACACAAGAACACCCAAAGTCAGTTAAAACGGGTTCACTTTGGAATATCTAAATACTGAAATGTCTAATTTCAGTATCTCCAGACCAAATTGTCGAATTTGCAGTTGCATGAAACTGCAGAATATCAAACTTGGAAATGTCAAATCTGCGGCACTGATGGGGTGTTAGGTAAGTGTTATATTTTTTAAGGGTTTTGGGGAGAGTTTGTGAGTGTGTTGGGGAGTTTTAGGTATGGTCTAGGGTAGGTAGGTAAGAGTGTGAGTGTGTCAATGTTGAGAGTGGTGGTGGTGTATGTATGTATGTATGTGATGTGTGTTTGTGCAAGGGGGGGTGTACAATGCATGGTGGTGGGATTTCTGTCTTTCAGCGTTTACTGTGACCTCAGAGTTAGTATATATAAGTAGCGGGGGTGTGGTGGGTGTCCCCTGCTTATAGGAAGGATAAGTGTGTGTGTTTGTTTTGTTGTGTTTGTGTGTGTTGTTTTGCTTTGTTGTAGTGTCGGAGGTGGGTGTGTTTGTGTTTGTATGTGTGGTGTAGTGTTTTGTTGACGTTCGCGGTTTTGAATTTCGCAGCTTTGGTTTTTGCGTTTGGGAGTTTTCGGCTTTATAGTATTGAGATACTGAAATTCGATATTTCAGTATTTTGAGATTATAAAGTGAATCCGTTAAAACATACACTAATCTTCTCCAGATCCTAAAAAGGTTGGGAGGGAAGACTAAAACTAACTCATAAAACACAGTAGCAGCAAATAAATCAATGATGTCTGCTCATAGGGGGTACGATTTAAAGGTCAACAGATGCCCTCACTGGCCAAAACCCTTATCAATTACCAGCTACCAGTAAAGGAATCCAAAATGTTCCCTTCATCTTGAAAAAGACACAAGATAGCACCTAAATGAATAAAATACTCTGACCTATTGACAGGGGCAGTGAAGAGACTGAGGCATCCCAGTGCAGTGACACATTCCTTCAGGGAGGGATTTTCTTTTTTTAACTTGAATCAACATGCATGTGCCTCGGTAATGCTCTGTGACTTCAGAATGCAGTGGGAGGTCTGTGCCAATCTATCACTCATTTCTGCAAAGGGCTGATGTTGGCAAAACACTCCATGTTGTTTTTCCCTGGCCTCCACCAGGGGGATCCAGTTGCACTGTGTGCCCCATCCACATTCCTCTCCCACCTCTCCCCAGAAGTCACAACCATCCTCCTTTCCAGGATCGCAGAAGATGGAGTTACTAATTAGACCCAGGTTAACTGCATCATAGTCAGGGCTTTACCACTCTACACCACAAACCCAACTAATAAATGGTTTAATGAAACCTGTCATCAAGTAAAAAGTTCTTCAAAAGGAATACAATTTGGTAACACAAAAATCATACTGTACTGGAGCAATATGGCTTGAAGTATTTGCAAGAATGGGTTTGCACTTTGACTTGAGAAAATAGCCAGTCATAACCTCATCTGGACCAAAAGTACAAGCCCACCATCATTTTATATACATCAACTCAAAGGCCACACAGATGTGAAGAATGAAGTCTGCAATCACAACCACTGCACACACAAAAAGCTGCACCAGAAATGATTTCCTATGGAAAAGCGTGATCAGGGAATTCAGGTTTATAAATCTGCACTTCGGCAAATACCATTTTTATTTTCTATTTAATCTGGTAACTGGTTACAGCACTGATGTGTGGGCAGACGTCACAAGACTAAATCCCAGAAATACTGAAAACTCACAATACTGAAGCAAGGAATTTGCTCCTTCTCCGCTACTGTATGATCTTGGCATACATATATGTAATTAGCAGGGGGGTGTAGGGGCACAGAACCCCACATGAGGGATGCAGGGGGGCTTGCTCCCTGCATTAAAAATGTTTTCAGTATTTTGGGACTCAGTCTTTTGGTTTGTCAGTCTTCTGAAGTAGACACACACACACACACACACACACACACACACAAATGCAATCCAAGTTTTCAATAGTAAATCCAAAACAAAACCCAAAATGCATATGATTAGAGAAGTAAATGGAACAGAGTGAGCAAATGAACAGAGAAGTGAGTGTGGTAAAGATTAGGTAACATGTTCTGGGAGAAGGTAGTTGCACTTTGCTTGTTTTTGTAAATGTTCTTTTAGCTGTGGCAAGATTAGAGGAAGTGTCTTTAAAATGTGGTGGAAAGGATTCCCAGAGTTTACGCCCTAGAATGGAAAAGCGGTAGTCAATGCCATAAAGTTTGTAACTGAACATTTGAAGGCAGGATGTAAACTGGTTGTAAATCGTTAGACTGTATGAAATATTTTGCCTTACGAGCTTTGTGAATAATTGAGAGAGTGATTGGTCATTGTGTAGTTTGAATAGCTGTGATCCAGGTAAAAGTATGGGCCTTTGCCTGGAACCCATTTAGTTTTTTCAAGGGTTTTACAGGGGTGTTCATGCTTGAGGAAAGAGCAATGGCGATGAAATGGCAAATGTTATTGGAGATGGACTGAACTGTTGAAGTGTTCCTTTTAAAACAATGCTGAATCTGTCAGTAAAAGTCTGTATTCTGCTTGGGAAAGAAAGATACCTTTGCCTTTGGTAATTCTAGTGGTCTGCAAAAGAAAGGAGAATTTTTGGCCCACAACAGGAGTGAGTTTATTATTGTATTCTAAGACTTGATTTGATTTAAAGGTTTTGAAAAGTTTTCTGGTGGTGCCAAAGAGCATGGTTTTAATTTAGTAGGAAGTTTTTATTGTTGATCCATTGAATGAGGGAAAAGATGTCCTCTTGAAAATGTTTTTGTAGAAGTGAATACTTGAGGGGTGTTTTGACTGCCAGAAACTGGTGGTTTTAGAGTATGATGTTACAATAGATACGAAAGTGTCCACAAGGGGAAGCAACCAATTAATGGATCCCCTGGATAATGTGGTCCTGAATACTTATGCGGTAATCTTTCTTCTCAAGATGTTTAAAGTGATTAAAAAGGCAGATAGAATTTTGCCTTTCCAGCGAAAATGAACATCTGTCTCCAAGAAATGTCCTGAAGTCTAGGTTCACATGTTAATATGTTCACCAATTATGTTGAACAATTTGCATCAATATGTTTGGTATTCCGACCATATGTGGCAGATAAATCTAGGTGTTACTGAAGGTGATTTGTGTCTAGTTTTGTAATGAAGCAATCTCAGTCAGCGTTCCATCTGGTCAACTGTGTGTTTGGTATGGGCTGATAGTTGACCCATTTTATACCCACAGTCATGGAATCGATGTACTAAATCATCTCTGAAGTGTCTGTAAGTGTGCTGATCAGAACAAATGCGTTTAATGCGCATGAACTGTGATTTGGGAATGTTTTTGCAGATGTAAGGAGGATGAAATCTGGTTGCATGGAGAGGTGAATTATTTTAGGGGAATTTACGATGAATTTCTGTAGTCAGCGTATGATCAGATGCACGGCAAACTAATACATCTAAGAAGATAATTTTATCTCTATCATAGCTGACAGAAAATTCAATCCCCCATTTATTTTCGTTCAAATAAGAAACAAATTCCGAAAGGTATTCTTTATTCGCTCTCCATACCAACCAGTCTGCTCCAAATATCCATTTCAACCATGTAAATGTTATGAGAGTTGTCGTAAATAACCTGTTCTTCAAAGTATGCCATGAACAAATCGGCATATATGGGTGCAAAAGATGCACCCATAGCTGTCCCCACTTGGTTTGTAAATAGCATTTGTCTCTTTTGTTATTGAAAAAACACATTTTGTTAAAACATGTTCTGTTAAACACAACAAAGAGGTTATTTGAAAGCCTGGCTTGTATATTTCAGTTTTATTGAGCCAGTTATTCCAACGCCTCTAGGTCAGCCCATAATGTGGTATGTTGGTATATATATGATTTTTACATCCATTGTGCCAAAGTAACCAGTCGGGCTCAAGCTGTCAATATCAGAGATAATCTGTAAAAATTCCGTGGTATCTTGAGATTCCCAGAATGGACACATTGTAAAAGGGGCTTAAGAAATTTGGTAAGGAATAGAGATAACGGTTCTGTTTAATGAATTTCTACCTGAGACAATGGGTCTGCCGGGTGGAGTGTTGAAAGGTCCTTGTGTATTTTAGGTAGGAAATAAAATGTATTGTGGACAAAGAGGGTTGGCAATGGTGAGTTGATGCTGTGTGTTTTGAGTGATGATACCTTCTGCCTTAGCTAAACCAAAGGAAAGGAAATCAATCTGTTCCTTGAATACTGGTGCGTTGGATCGATGGTAAGATTCCAGTAATAGGAAGCGCAGTTGGATAATTAGTTCAGTGCTTCATGATCAGTGTATGTGTAATGTGGTATCCTGAATCACTATAGAACCACCTTGTCAGCACCAATTATGACTAGATTGTGATTGTTTTACAATGTGTTGAGATTTTCCATGCAAATTTTGGATACATTATTAGGTAATGGTGGAATTGGATTTAAATTGAAAATGTAGATCTTTGATAATGGCTTGTTGAAACATGTAAACTTGGTGATTCATGGGTGGCATGAAGCGAAGACCTATGGTATTTAAATTCATCAGAGATCTTTTGGTTCTTGTTCCTGGGAAGAATAGTTTAAGGTTACAGCACTGATATGTGGGCCGACGTCACAAGACTAAATCCCACAAATACTGAAAACTCACAATACTGAAGCAAGGAATATGCTCCTTCTCCACTACTGTATGATCTTGGCGTACATATATATAATTAGCAGGGAGTGTAGGGGCACAGAACCCCACATGAGGGATGCAGGGGGGCTTCCCCCTGCATTAAAATTTTTTCAGTATTTTGGGATTCAGTCTTTTGGTTTGTCAGTCTTCTGAAGTAGACACACACACACACACAAGAATGCAATCCAAGTTTTCAATAGTAAATCCAAAACAAAACCCAAAATGCATATGATTAGAGAAGTAAATGGAATAGAGTGAGCAAATGAACAGAGAAATGAGTGTGGTAAAGATTAGGTAACATGTTCTGGGAGAAGGTAGTTGCACTTTGCTTGTTTTTGTAAATGTTCTTTCAGCTGTGACAAGATTAGAGGAAGTGTCTTTAAAATGTGGTGGAAAGGATTCCCAGAGTTTACGCCCTAGAATGGAAAAGCGGTAGTTAATGCCATAAAGTTTGTAACTGAACATTTGAAGGCAGGATGTAAACTGGTTGTAAATCGTTAGACTGTATGAAATATTTTGCCTTACGAGCTTTGTGAATAATTGAGAGAGTGATTGGTCATTGTGCAGTTTGAATAGCTGTGATCCAGGTAAAAGTATGGGCCTTTGCCTGGAACCCATTTAGTTTTTTCAAGGGTTTTACAGGGGTGTTCATGCTTGAGGAGAGAGCAATGGCGATGAAATGGCAAATGTTATTGGAGATGGACTGAACTGTTGAAGTGTTCCTTTTAAAAGGATGCTGAATCTGTCAGTAGGAGACTGTATTCTGCTTGGGAAAGCAAGATAACTTTGCCTTTGGTAATTCTAGTGGTCTACAAAAGAAAGGAGAATTTTTGGCCCACAGCAGGAGTGAGTTTATTATTGTATTCTAAGACTTGATTTGATTTAAAGGTTTTGAAAAGTTTTCTGGTGGTGCCAAAGAGCATGGTTTTAATTTAGTAGGAAGTTGTTATTGTTGATCCATTGAATGAGGGAAAAGATGTCCTCTTGAAAATGTTTTTGTAGAAGTGAAGACTGAGTTGACTGAAATAAATAAATAAATAAATATGCTGTTGCAGCATAGTGAAGGACAGATGTGATGAAGATGAATAGGTAGCTTGTCAATGTAGATAAAGACTAACAGAGGAGACAAATACTGAACCTTGAAGCAATCCCTTTTGAAGAAGGGCAGAAGTTGATGTAGTGACATTACAAGTGATAGCAAAATGACAATTAGAGACAGTTTTGGAGCAAGGCTATAGAACCAGAGCTTATACCTATTTTGATTAGGTGATCCAGTAGAATGGAGTGATTTGTTACATTAGATGCTCTCGTAAGGTCAATGAATATGGCTTCAGTAATCACTCCTTTATCAATAGCCAGCAGGATTTTATTATATCCTTAAAGCAGTTACTGTACTTCAACCAAATTAAAGCCATGCATAAAGGAGGGTGGGTGATATTGGCTTGTGCACAGTGGCAGCTGTGTATAGATAAGTCTCTCTAGAATTTTTTCTGAACGTGGGAAGTATAGAGATTGACTAATATTGTGACTGTGTTGTGGGGTTTTGTTTTTACTATTGCTGTTTTCCAGCTGTTAGACATACAATTTTGTGCTATATATACATTATAAATACGTTAAAGAGGAGTTGTGAAGTGGGCTAGCCACCCAGTGGTGTGAATGTTGGTTCTGGGAGATGGTCACTGTTGATGAGGGCAGGCGCAGTGGTGCAGCGGTTAACGTTGTTTCCTCACACCAAGAGGTTCTCTGGTTCGATTCTCGGCTGGGTGCCTTCTGTGCGGAGTTTGCATGTTCTCCTTGCATTCGCTTGGGTTTCCTCCGTGTACTCCGGTTTCCTCCCACAATCCAAAAACATGCATCTGGAGCATTTCTCCCTGGGCCTCCGCTGAAAATTGGCTCTGTCCTAGTCGGACTTTCCCAGTCAACAAAATGATAAATAAAAATAAATTAAAAAAAATTCAACACCCCAACACCATGCACAAAATGGGAAAATGGGGCTGATATTAATGCTGATATGATGGTGGCCATCACTCACGTTTTAACTGTCCCAGGAATAGAACAATGCCTTTGATACTTTTTACAGTGAATAGAGAAGTACAGGGATGGGTGTGGGATTAACTAGGGCCAGAGCTGGTAGGACACGGATGAAGGAGTTTACTAAACTCTTCAAGGAAGTCAAGGGAGGAAACTAACTGAGTGTGGAAGCTGAAGGGTTGTGGCCAGTAAGTTGGTTGACCTCTTTCCAGAACAGTTTTGGGAACTTTATCAAGGAGTATTGGTTATATTTCATTATGTGTCCTTTACAATATCTTATTGCTTCTTTAGCAAGAGTCTCAAGTTGCTTGAAATAAGCTTGTGTTTGGGGGGTGGGGTTGGATTTCCAGGAATGCCAGACCATTTTTCTGAGGTGTAATAGAGCTTTAAGTTTGTATGCTAACCAGTGATGGAATTCATAGTTTAAGCTTCACAAGGTGTAGGGAAGCTGAACGATTATTTATTTATTTGACATTTGTCGACCAGGTTAGTTCAGCTGGGTCGAAGCCCTTTTTCAGTGGAGACCCAGGGAGAAAAGCTCCACAGAACATAGCTACTTAACTACATAACTACATTAACATAATACATAGCTAGATAAACAATAGTTACCAGGAGTAAAATTGAGCTGACTTATAATGATAGACAAAGATATATTAAATGATTAATAAGTACACCTGGTACAATACAGAGTAAAAAAAAAAATCAAATAGAACATTTACATCCTTCACTCTTCCTTCTTCATAAAGAAAGAGAAGGATCATTTAAAGAAGGATAGCTGTTTAGCTAAAACTTCTCTGTCTTTCCTAAAATAAATGGAAACATGTTGGTCAAGAGCATACACAGCAATTACTTGAAACTGCATACAAAAATCATATTCATAGTAATACCACAGAATGTTTTTTCTGCTTTACAAAATAAATACGTTAAATTTATTTTTGTTGGTGAATGGGGTTGGCTAGTGTCACCAGAACAGAGGGAAGAGTGAAAGGGGATAGACCACTTATCTGTCTCGTGAACTTGGAGGCGTGCCGCTTGGTATCATTTCTGTGATGGATACTAGAAAGGTCACCGTTGGTGTTCTGAGGGAGTGGCACCACTCAGAAGGAACACCATTTTGTGGAAGTGAGGGAAAGTCCTCGACAGACAGCCCATTGCTTAGGGAAGTGTATGCAATTAAGACCAGGTAGAAAAAAGAGAAAAATGTGAACCAACCCCGTTGGCTATCTAAATGGTGGTTCCCCCTGGTCAGCTTTTGCCCCAGTGAGGAAGAATGACTGGATCAGTTAACCAGCAGGTGGCTGATGGACAACACACAGTGTGGTAACAATCTATTTTTTTAGTGGGTACAAATATGAAAATCAGGCTAGTAATATCTTAGAGTTTAGACATAGAAATGAACATGCATTGCCAAGTTTATGTCTCTTTGGATAGGTTATATGGACAGCCTTACCACATCCCCTAATGGTATGCTAACTGAACAATAAAATTAGAACACAGCTGCAAATGAGGGTCATAAGCTCAAGAAATAAGGACTATATAAATGGACACATTGAAGAATTAACTGAATTGTTCTTCGGTACAAATGATTATTCTACAAAGAGTAATGTGCAAGTCAGGATGATTAAAATATGACAAAGCAGAGTTAAGTGAGTTGACGAAAGTTTAGTACGCATATATTATCAAATATTTTATATTTTAAAACTTGAACTAAAGTTTTTTTTTTTTTTTACAATTTTGGCTGCATCAGCCTGACATAATACAGTTATTTTATTCTAATTTTGAGCTCCAGACAGTAAGTGGGGAAGGCAGGGTGGTGCTAATACCCAAAGGTTAGGAATTTGATGCATACTACTGAAGGCCTGTACTCTTGGCAAAGGTGGAGACTCGGCTCGTACTTTTGCTTTCACTTTACAAGAACAAACTCAGTACATGTAGGAGCCAGAAAATCATTTAACCAACAGACCTGGGCTCCATCCTACCCTCCCATATCAGCTGTGAGTTGCAGCTTGCTGTCTGTAAGACCCTCCTGCCAGTACCATCCTGAGTATTCAGTGCCTGACATTCATGCACTTGTGAGGGTGTTTTTGTCTCTGGGTGAAAAGGCTGAACTGCCAGCAGTTACAGCAGAACTCAGTATGTTTTTTTCTCCCCAAGACAGGAAGATGATACAGAAGTGGGATCTGACAGCCGCAGCTGTAAGTAGCAGACTTGTATACAAGCATGGAACATGGTAACTTTTCACTAACATGCATCAAGATTAAGACCTGAACTGCTTTGAGTAGTAGAAAGAACCAGAAATGCTGAGGGGGCTAGGTGTGTTTATGTTCCAGAGACCTCTCCAGAGACCTCAACCTCATTACCACAATCAACAGAACATGCTGGAGGGACAGGTTCATAACCCAGAGACTGCCCATGCTCTGGAATAGACTTCCCATACATGTCAAGCAGAGCACTTCACTGGCCCTCTTCAAGAGAAATTTTGATGAGTGGATGGGAAATAGAAATTCACCCCAGGGATCACTCCAGTGGCTCTACTTCATAGAGGCACTGGGAACTAACTTCGGGTGGCACGATGCCAGGGCACTTCTATGGCCTATGCTTGTAAAGGCTCCAGGGCCATTAGCCTAGTGCACACCTATGAACCTATGTAGTTAGCACATAATAGCAATGTGTGCACATCCCTCAACAGCAGGATCTTTACAGAGAAAAAAAAATCTAGATTGCATCTGGTGGAGATGATAGCCAGGTGTTGGATCAAGAGACTCATTTATGAAAGAATGCCAAGATGTTATCAGTATGTAATCCACTGTTGCAGCATTTCTGAAAGAAATGATATCCCATCCTGAGCAGCCCATCACTTGGCCAGTATGGAAAAGCTTGAAAAGGATCTTGTTTGCTCGTCACATTTATGCTCCTCATACAGAGCATAGGGCATAAAAGGGACATATGGATGCAACTACCCAGAACTGAATTGCCTCAAAATGGAACAGTCGTCATAGGACAAAGGATTCCATGCACATCCAGAAGGAAAAAATGTAGAATAAAGAAGAGGAGGTTGGAGGGAGGGAGCAAATCCTGCAAAAGTGAAGAGAAGGACATCTACAGTTATGGTTAAGATTCTGCACAGCTGTACTGTGTCCTTCTATATCACTGTTGCAGTCTTCCTGAAACAAGGAAGAATAAAAAAGGTCAAAAACAGAATGGGAGGTGGAAGGCTGAGTAAAGCTCTCATCAAACCCACATAAAATGGTTTCAGCAAAACTTGCTGTGGCCCTAAAACCCGTATCCAACTTATAATGCTTAGTAAAGGTATGCATTGAAGACCAAGTAGCAGCTTCAAGAATGGAATTGGTGTCCAACTTCTTGCAGAAGGCACCAGAGGAGGCAACAACCCTAGCAGAATGAGCTCTAACAGAAGCAGACAGAAACTTGCCATAAAAAGAACAACAAAAGGAAATGGCCTTCAATATCCAGGAGGAGATGGTTTGCTTAGAAACAGCCAAACCCAATGACCTGGGATTAAAAGAAACAAAAAGCTGATTGGACTTACGGATAGTTCTACTTTTATCTAAACAGTACCTGAGCTGTCTGTGCAAATCCAAGGTATACAGTACCCTCTCCAGTAGCAGACTGAGGAAAAGGGAAAAAAGAAGGTAGCTGTGCCATCTGATATAAGGATAACATATTCACCACATTGGGCATAAAAGAAGGATTAGTACTTAGGGGCACCATGTCCTTATGAAAAAAACAAAAAGGGGGACTGGCCATAAGGGCCTGGAGCTCAGAAGCCCTCCAAGCAGAAGTAAGAGTCAGCAACAAAACAGTCTTCAAGGTACAATGTTGCAAAGAAGCAGAATCTGCACACTAAAAAGGAGCCCGAGTCAATGTTTCCAAAACAAAATTAAGGCCCCAAGGAGGAGGAATAGGTTTCCTTGGAAGCCTAATATGCAGGGCACTTTTAAGAAATTGACCTCAAAACGAGAAGTCTAAGGAGGAGTCAAGACCAGACAAGAAGAAATGGCTGACAAATGGGCCTTCACAGAAGAATAGGCCAAACCAGATTGCAGCAACTCACAAAATAAGAGGAATAGACGCACCCACACTGAAAAAGGGTCCTGGTTATTAGCATGGCACCAGACCAAAAATCTCTTCTATTTGGATATAAAAGATTTTCCAGCTGAGGGTTTCCTTGCCTCCTGTAAAACCTTGAGCACATCCTCAGAAATGAGGTGCTGGAAAGGGATCAAAACCCTATCACCCAGAGTGTCAGTTCCAGAGTGGACAAGTGGGGATGGATGAGAGAATGCTTGTCCTGTGTGGAGTAGATCCAACCAGTGGGATAACTTGTGATGATTGTCCCTGGCCAGATGCATTAAGAGGGGGAACCAATGCTGTCATGGCCAAAAAGGAATCACTAGCAAGATTTTTGGGGAGTCCAGCTGAATCTTCTGCAGCATATTTGGAAGTAGAGGAAGAGGAGGGAAAGCATAAAGAAACCGTCCCTTCCACGGAAAGGATAGGGTGTCCATTTCCAGGCCAGATGGCATGGCACTCTGTAACAGAAGAGAGGAAGCTGCCTGTTCAGAGGGGAGGCAAAAAGACCTACTTGTGGAATACCCCACCAATGGACAATATCCAGAAACACATCTCTGTTAAGCATCCATTTGTGAGCCTGTATTTTGGACCTGCTCAGAGCATCTGCCACAAGATTGTGCTCTGAAGGAATGCATACTGCCAGAAGAATTAACTGATAACTGAGATCCACTTCCCAAGCCTGAAGTGCCATCCTGCAGAGGAGTCAAGATTTTGTTCTCCCCTGCTTGTTGACATACCACATCACTGTAGTATTGTCTGTGCACACCTTCAAAGGCCCAGAGAGAACATTGGGTGAAAAGCTTGAAAGGCCAGAATCAGACTCTCATGTCTTTGACGTTAATATAGTCTGACTTCTGACAGGGAGGCCAAAGACCTTGAACTTTCAGGTAACCGAAGAGATGCCCCCACCCTATGTCTGAAGCATTGGTGAGCAACCCTTGAGGAAGGATTAGAGGCCTGGGTTGAGAGTGAACTTTCGAATCCAACACTCATATTCCTACTTGAGACAGGGAAGGAGAGGTACTGAAAGTCAGAAGGTGATTATGCTGCAGCCAAATAAACTTGAGGCACCACTGCAGCTTCTACATATGCAGTCTCACAGGAGGAAGCATTGGAATAGAAGAGGCCATGAATTCTAGCACCCACAGAAACTCTCTGGCTGGCATGGCAGTCAGCGAAAGAAGAGAACGAAAAAAAGTTGTCAATGACAATACCTTTGGAGGTAGAAGAAAGGCCAACATTAACACCATCTGAATCCTGCAGCCCAGACACACATGATCCTGAGAGGGAGTCGGGATGGACTTTTGGAAGTTAAGAGTAAACCCCAGACTTAGAAAAAGAGATATGATGAACTGCAGATCCTGTAACAATCAACTGGGAGAAGGCACCTGAGGCAACAGGTCAACTAGATAAGGAAAAATCTGAATGCCTTCGAGCCTGCAGAAGGCAATCATAGGAGCTAGGCATTTTGTGAATACCCTTGGAGCAGCAGTGAGGCCAAAGGGCAAAGGAGAGATCTGAAAATGAGAGGAAGACACAGAGAAATGTAAAAACTTCCTGTAGAGAGGATGAATAGGGATATGATGGTAAGCATCTTTCAGCTCCAAGGACACTAGAAAACCCTGAGGTAATAAAAGAGGAAACAGAGTTTAAAGGGTAAGCATCTGAAAAGAAGGGATCTCGAGAACAGTGTTGAGCTGACAGAGATCCAAAGTAGGTCTCCAAATGCCCTACTTTCGTCAGAAATAGGAACATCCTGGAATAGAAACCCCATCCTACTTGGGAAGGGGGACAGGTTGTATGGTCTCTTGGTTCAACAAGGACCCTAGAACCTCCAGGAAATTAGGAAGTTGCTCTAAAGGAGGTTGAGGAATCCCAGAAAAAGGAGGGAGAGATTTCTATACAATAAAGTAACCCTGACAGATGAGGGCAGGAAGCCAACAGTCTGAAGTGATGACATGCCAATTTGGAAGACAAAGAGAGAGCAAAGGGACAAGAGAACCTGGTCTAAAGGTAGGGGGGGCAAATTGTCAGAGAAGCAGGCTTATCAGATAAGGAATGCTTCTGGGCCTCAGAAATCTGAGAAGCCTTAGCAGAGGGGGCCTGCCTCCCACCCTTTCAGCCCTTAGAGGTCTGGCAGAGTTGCCTGTGAACAGAAACAGATCTAGAAGAATAACTCCTCTGGAACTTAGGGAAAGGAGAAACAAAAATATGTGTAAGGTCTTGCAAGGCTTTGCCTTTCTCTTGAAGAGACTTAAACAAGTAAGCAGCAGCAGTCCCAAAAAGATGAGCAGTACCCAAAGGAACATCCAACAACTTAACCCTAATGTCCTCAAGAAGAGACTGGAGATGAAGCCAAGAATAAAGCCTCATGATGGACCCAAGGTTACAGCTCTAGAAGAGGTGTCAGTAGCATCATAGGTTCATAGATTAGTACTAGGCTAACTGCCCTTGTGGGCCATTTTAAGCCTAGCCAGTTACCCCATGTGAGAATTAAACCCTGCACCTTGCGCCTATAAGGTGAACACTTTAACCACTATGCCATCCTCCCACCCAAAGGGCATAGCTACACTTAATAGAGTGGCCAGCCACTTGAGAAGCAGAACCTAAAAAACATAAGGCAGATGATTTGCCTTCAGAATCAGGGAGGGCAGAGAAAACCTGAAAAGCCTGAGCAATAAAGAACAGAGCATACCTGGTCATGTGGGTCTGGTAATTAATAGTCCTAAAGGCCATAGTAGAAGCAATGTAAACTTTTTTTGCCACTCCTCTCAATTGCCCTGCTATCCTTATCAAAAGACAAAAGTTTGGAAGAGGGTAAGAGTTTAGAAAGTTTGTCAGAAGAAAGTGACACCACAGCAGGATCAGCAGAAGAACGTTTAAATCAAAACAGACAATCCTCAGGAACCTTATAGAGCCTATTAGGCTTCTTAGGAGCAGGAGGCTGAGAGTCAGGAAACTTGGATGCAGCAATGAAGGTATCTAAAAAAGAGGTCAACACAATAGGAACTGCCAATGGTTTAGGAGTACCCTACCTGAAGCAACTCTTAGCATCGCCTCTGAATATCCGACACTTGACAAGAATCCCACTTAAAGAATTCCATCATCCTATCAATTGTGCCTCCAAAGGACAATTCCTCAAAAGGAGACTCAGGGTTAACAGACTCCTCTGCATCAGAGCCATAGGTCAAAGACAAAGGCATCTGTGAAGAACAGAATAAAGTCCCCTCACCAGACAGGGAATCCTCATCCAAGGAATCTGGTTCCCTAAACCATTTGGAAGGGGTAGAGGTCCAAGGAGGAGCAGGTACTGAAACCTCTTGAGGAGGCTTTAGGGCCATTAAGGCAGATAACAAGCCCTGAGTAAACTCTTGCCATTCCCTTTGAGGATCCATAGGACAAGGATAAACATGCTTCAGTTTGTATCTTTTCTTAGAAGAGACATCAGCCCTAAAAAATACCAGAGGTTCCAACCCTTGGTGAGATTTGAGAAGAAACCCCGGGACTTCCTCCCTGACCAATATATGCGGAATCCCACTAGGACCCTAATCAACAGCAGTTCCCCCTTGACGTCTGGAACAGTCATCTGCAAAGCCTCAGAGGACATGCAGAAAAACAGATCCATGCTGGCCTCTGGTAAGGTTGTGGCAGAGGAATCAGGCATAAACACCAAATGATCTACAGAGCTATTACCTGCTTCTGGAGAGATGTCCGGTGAAGGCTGGACA
Organism: Protopterus annectens; assembly: GCF_019279795.1. Taxonomy (NCBI): domain Eukaryota; kingdom Metazoa; phylum Chordata; order Ceratodontiformes; family Protopteridae; genus Protopterus; species Protopterus annectens. Next base: position 1,134,366,006 of record NC_056737.1, read on the forward strand.
GCTAAAGAATCTGTCTGAGACTTTTTGGCCTTCTTCTTACCAAGCGGGAGTATCTCAGGGTTAAAGGATTCCCCCATGGTACCCTAAGCTGTCTAAGCCACTGGTTTTCAAGATAAAAGGACAGGGAAGCAAATGGCTTCTGAATGTCTTAGGCACAAATGCTTTACAGATACTACAATAGGTATGGTTGTGGGAAATGCCCAAACAAAAAACTCACTGTGATGATCCTTATGGGGAATCTACTTCCCACACTGACATTTTCCCCTCTTGGATGACATGAACTCTTGGTAGTGATACAAAATGCAAGACCAAGAAGGAAACTTTGAAAAATAAAATAAAAAAAAAAAAAAACAATGCAGCCCTTATATGGCATTCTAAAAGTCAGAACAGTAACAAAACATTCAAACCAACTGGCAACAATGTTGTTCAAACTGGTAGAAAGGGTAGTTGTGCCCATACATCTCTTTAATGCCCTATGCATGGAGCAAACAAGATCCTTTTCAAGCTATTGCCTACTGGTCAAGCGATGAGCTGCTGAGCATGGGACAGCTCTTCTTTCAGGAATACTGCAACAGTGATATAGAAGGACATTTATAAATATCCACTGATTTTTATAAGGTAGACTCCATCCTATGAAAGAATAGACTCAAGAACAGTGCAAAGCTCAGACTAAAAAAAATAATTTGACATTGGCAACACTGGTTAAAGATCCATGGCCAATAAAATGAAAAAGTATGAGGCACCTGGCAAGTAGAAATTAAAACTGCAATCCTTCAGCATCCTCCAAAAGGGCCTCATAGAAACAGACAACTGGTGCCAGAGCCATGGCCTCAAGCTAAATGCCAAAAAGTGTATAGTCATCCCCTTTGGCAAAAACAAAGTGCCCACAAATTACCACATAGGTGGTAATCCATTAAGTACAGAAGAAGTAATTAGGGACCTGGGGACCCAAGTTGATAGCAATCTCTCATTTGACAAACACGTGGCCAAAGTGGTTAGAAAAACATTTTATATAGCCCACCTAATCATGAAGGGATTCACATATAGATCAGGGGAGGTCATCGTGCCTCTTTACTCATCCCTCATCAGGCCCATAATTGAGTACAATGCCCCTTTTGGGATGTACCTTACCAGACACCTGCAGCAACTGGAAAGACCCCAAAAGTACCTCACCAAGAGGATCAAAGGGCTCAAACAGATGCCATATGCTGCCCGGTTAAAGAAACTCCAGCTCTACTCAGTGGCATACCGCCTGTTTAGAGGCGATCTGTGCCTGACGTATAAAGCCATGTCCAACCCGGAATTAATGGACATGCTGCACCTCAGAAAATCCAAATCCCATCGAGCCACGCTCGAGAGACTTGAACCTCAGCACTGAAATAAATAGGACATGCTGGAGGGACAGATTCATAACCCAGAGGCTCCCTTCACTCTGGAATAAAATCCCAGTCCAGGTTAGGCAGAGTCCCTCATTGACTCTCTTCAAGAGGAATCTTGATGAGTGGATGGGAAATCGTAGGTTTACCCCGGGTATCACTTCTGTGTCACTGTTAGACAGAGGCACAGTATACTAACCTCGAAAAAGGGCATAGCAAAATAAATTTAAAATGGGTGGCGAAAGCCAAACACATTCTGGCTAGGCTTATAAATGCCCTAGGGCAGATAGCCTAGTATGAACCTATGAACCAGTGTATTTCTCTGAGTTCATAGGTAGTGGCTTATTTTGCTAATCTTGATCCAGCTTTTCACTTGCAGACATATATGTGGCATTAACAGTGTCATCCAATAAATCTATGTTCTGAGTACTAACACTTTGTCTACACATCTTAAACCACTAGCGAAATGTAGCTACAATGTAAGGTGATCGTTGGCACTGCTAAATGTGTAGTTTGATGCTTCATGTATAATTAAGTATTTTAGTACTTGAGCTACAGTCTATACTACCGACATGGCTAGTACGTATGCAGACGGATACATACTACACCGCAGAAAATATCAGTCTAAAAAACTAAAATGTTTAAAATTAGAATCAGTTGAGTCTAGAACATGTGTAAGGTTACTATAGCAGCCAGTACTACAGTTACATTAGATAAAAGTATCAGTCTAAATCCTATCCTTGTAAGTCGCTTCAGTATATGAAATGCACATTTTTCTTATACATTTTGTCTCTCTTACAATTAATAGTTAGTGTTATGCCATTACACTTAATAACACAAATATTAGCTATGGTCTGTATTCCAATTGAACTGTGTACCACAAAGCATGAAAACCACTATAGCTAGCTAAGCAGCTTTATACCCAGATGGGATGGAGTATTTTGTCTGGGTCTATATTAAATCAGTGAACGCTTAAAAAGGCGAATGCTGATTTATCAACCCTCTTTAAGTGAAAGCTGAAAATCCCAAACAGTTGGAACAGAGATATTTTTCCCACGGAAAAAATTGCTGGGCCCTTTTCTGGACTTTGCCATTTCCTCCACTGTGGTGCGATCTTGGTGTTGGTATATTTAAGTAGGGGGGTGTGGGGGCCACAGCCCCCACATCGGGGGGGGGGTAAAGCCACCCAGTTTATTTACTGTTTTGTTTTTTGGGAGTTTTTTTGTTTTTTTGTGGATTAGATTTTTTTTCCCTGGGAAAAATTGCTCTTCTGAGTGTTCGGGATTTTAAGCTTTCACTTAAAGAGGGTCGATAAATCAGCGTTCGCTTTTTTAAGCGTTCGCTGATTTAACAAAGACCTTTTGTCTTTGGAGCTTTGTGGCTAAATAAGAGAATGATTGGTCATTATGTAGCTTGAATAGTTGTTATCCAAGTAAGAGGACAGCCCTTGTAAGTGCACATTTTTTTTTATATCTATGAGATAAACATAATGTTCGACTGAACAATTTTATAATTAACACTGAGGCTATACTAATTGCATCATGGCTGTTTATATCAAGACAATATATTTTTCATAGTCAGAACACATTTCAGTATTGCAACTTGTCAGGCCTTAAAAATCATTAATAATGCTAACACTCCATATAGCTGTCCAACTCTTCTTCCAAATCTGGACACTTTAACAAACTAGTTATACTGGACTTTTTTTGATAGGAAATTCTTGTTCTACCTCTTTATTCGGAGAGATAAAGTAAGAAACAGCTTGTGTGTCGGAGCACATTGGTGACCCATAAAAAGATGCATTCAAGAGCAAAAAGACATCCACTACATTGCTGCAGAGATGCTACCTTCCAGGGAAAAATGAATATATAATGAAGTTAAAAAAATAAGTGAAGTTAACAGTATGAATAATAATAAGAGCCTGGAAGAGGTGGAAACTAAATTCACAGATATTACATATTGACCATAAAAGTATTTGCAGAACAAGACACAAAAGGAAAGCTTCTAGAAATGGAAAATAAAGAGAATACGAGATTTAATAATGTCCCAGAACACATGGATGGAAAATATTGCCTGACATATTGCAGCAACTCAGTAAGTGGACAGGGATTCCAGATCAAAAGATATTGTGCATGTCTTTCAAGCTGATGATGGCATTTCCTAGCCCCCATTGTAGAGAAGGTGAAAAACTACCAGCTGAAGGAGCATTTACTTAAGTATGGAAGAAATAAAGGAATTGACACTAAATTAATAATGTAGAGTGTTTGAAGATCATGAACACCCGATAGGACTAGGCTGAAGAGAAACTAATTTGCTCAGCATATTAGACTGCATAAGCAAGCTGATCTTAAATTTAAATGACTCTGTCTAGCAACGTTTAAAATATTTTTTACAACAGGAATAAATACTCTTTTTTGATGCAAATGTAGCACAGATGGAACTAAGATGCTGCCTCTGAGCACAGCAGACAGGAGAAAGGTCAGACAAGTCGTCATGGAGTCTCAGTTGAGAAGCAAAGTGACAGACCCTTAAAGGAGAACTGGCCAGAGAAACAGTTTCCAGTATTTCACCAGGAAAAGAGATGAACATTTCAGTAAGAGACTGCAAGACTCTAGTGAAAAACAGGAACTTAATAATGTAATTTGTGACACCACTGTGAATAAGGTAAAAATGAAATGAAAAAGCTGGAGTTGAAAATAGCAATACAAATAATCAACTACAGATGGGGCTATGAAAGTGACTGAATCACTGCATTGTAAGCTGGTTTCTGCTTATCTTTCAAGCTGTAAATGTAGCTAGTTTTTCCGTAAATACTAGAAATAAAAAATGGTGGGATTTCAGAGTTAAACTTCAGATAATATGCCTAATATTATTACTTTTATCTTGTTTTTATAAGCTTATTAAATAGATGCATGTCTGATTCTTTGCAACTGCTGGTAACATCCCATATGTTAATAATAAGAAGCAAGAAGGATGTGATTTATAATTACCAAGATGTCTGAGTAAAACTGCAGAGATTACACTTAATTTTACCAGCTCACCTGAACTTATTAAACAAATAACGTTATTCTGGCTTAGGACCACCATAATGCTTTCTGTCAGTGTAGCAAAGGATTTTATCTCTGTGGGTAGGTCTGGAGGGAAAATTTGAATATTGTATTAGCCAGTTAATGTGATGGTTTCTTGAATATGAATGAAAATGTAGTGGAAGTTGTAAATGTCATTGTATCTCCTTAGCAAATTCCTGCAACATGCAGATGACACCTGAATCTATGCACGGAGGAGGAAGAAAATTTTTAAGGTTTAAAACAAGTCGTAGAAAGGATAGACAATATAAATTATAACGATTTCAAGTTTAAATTACAGAAAGTATAATACTATTGTTTTAGTAAAAACAAACACCAAGAAAATGCAATAGATGTCTCACTTCCTGTGAGGGGAAGAAGGAACAGAGGATTTTACATGAGTAGGCAGGTTTAGCAAGAAGAGCGTATCTTATTATTGGGAGGGATATTTCTACTTAAAAAATAGGAAGAAAATGAAATATGGGGAGAGCAGTGCAAGGTATGTGAGATATGGAGACTATTAGTCTAGATTGCCAAAAGAGAGCGATTGGCACCATACCTCTCAACCGTGCCGAGTTCCTCGATATTTACCAGTTTTGAGGACAAAATAATGGGGTGCCACGAATTCCGGAGTGGCCCTTTAATTCCCCATTTTTTGTTTTGCTTATTTTTTTTTTGTGTGTTGATACAACTTTAAATTTATGGCTGATGTCACCACGCATCACCACCCTATAGGGGCGTGCATGATGACATCAGCTTCGTTGGACTCCCTTCAGATTGGAGGGAATATAGTAGCAATGGCAGCTTTGAAAATTAAGTTTCAGTCCACCCAGCAACCACATATGCCATGGGCTCATCACAGGTAAGAAACAGGCCACTCCACTTTCTAGTTCAAAACACTCATTGGTAGCAGCTGTGTATCAGAGTTAGCTGTCAGCTCACTTAGTTGTCTATCACGCTCATCCTCTGAGTTATTTTATTTAAGCATAGTGTTTCATGGAATCATGGTTCATTGGAGTGTGTGGTTCATTCATTATTTTTATTAAACAGTTCATTATTTTAAATAAGCAGACTATTGCGCTCGGTGTTGTTATTTAAGCAGAATGATTTAAGGTAGGATGTGTGTGTATACTCTCGCTAGCTGTTAGCAAACTTTCTAATTGAAATGTACGGTCGGCCTCGGTGTTATTTTATAAGTGTTCAGTTCATTGGTGTGGCAGCAGTTAATTTATTTAAGCAGAATAACGCTGGGTTTTACTTTCTAATTCAAACGCTGAGTTATCTATGTTCGTGTTGCAGCAGCTCATCAGCCTCGGTGTTATTTTATAAGCGATCAGTTCATTGGTGTGGCAGCAGTTAATTTATTTAAGCAGAATTACGCTGGGTTTTACTTTCTAATTCAATGCTGAGTTTTATATGTTGGTGTTGCAGCAGCTCAGCCTCAGTGTTATTTTATAAGCGATCAGTTTGTTGGTGTGGCAGCAGTTAATTTATTTAAGCAGAATTACACTGGTTTTTACTTTCTAATTCAAACGCTGAGTTATCTACATTGGTGTTGCAGCAGCTCAGCCTCGGTGTTTTTTTATAAGCATTCAGTTCGTTGGTGTGGCAGCAGTTAATTTATTTAACCAGAATTGGCAGCAGTTAATTTATTTAAGCAAAACTGACAGCTAATTTATTTACGCAGTCAAGGTGTGAGAGTCGGTTCATTCATTATTGGTGTATTAAGCAGAGTTTTATTGATGTATTAAGCAGAGTTTTATTGATGTATTAAGCAGAGTTTTATTGGTGTGTGTGTGTGTGTGTGTGTGTGTGTGTGTGTGTGTGTGTGTGTGTGTGTGTGTGTGTGTGTGTGTGTGTGTGTGTGTGCGTGTGTGTGTGTGTGTGTGTGTGTGTGTGTGTGTGTGTGTGTGTGTGTGTGTGTGTCTGTGTGTGTGTGTGTGTGTGTGTGTGTGTGTGTGATGCCCCAGCTGGTATAACAGGTGGTTAGAGTTATCCAGAATCAAACCCCAAACCTTAAGTACTAAGAGCAACCACGTAAATTCTCTACTCATACCACCACGTGTGATTCAAGGATGTCCAAAGATGTACAGAATGTATGGAATGTACTTTTTGGTCTGTTCCTCTTAAAATTAGTTTTTCTTTCTGGCAAAGCAGTGAAAACTGAATTCACTAAATAATGAAAGCAGCCATTTTAAGTGTCAGTCTTCCTAACTTTTAGGAAAGGCATGGTAAAACAAAACATTTTATTCTAGCGACTTTTCTAAAATGATATAAGCAAAGTTTAAAATGTGTCCCTCCCTGGTTTTGGGCCTTTGTCTGTCCCCCCTCCCCAATAAATTTTGGATTTTTCCAGATTTCCTGTGCTGCATAGTTCTTAAGGGGGAGAGAACTTTAGTGCTGCTCGTGCTACTAACACAAACAGACTTGCATAGCATGTAGAATGCTTACTTTTGATGCAGAAGGCTGTGGGTTCTACTCCCACAGTATGTAGATGGATTGTTGATGCTGTACTGTGTTGTACTTTTAAAGGGGGTGGATGCTGCAGTTCTGAGAATGTCCTCTTTGGAGGAGATACCTAGTAACTATGAGCTTATCAGTTTGCCATCCATTCCCTATTGCAATATTCTTAGCTTATAATTTTTTAATGTAACATACGCAATGTATTCCTCAAGGGTAACAGGCACTTTACTTGTAGATGAAACAGTGAAATATAAAGTTGTTTGCTAGCAGCAACCTCTTCATTATTTATAGATCTCTTTAATGTGGAATTTAGATGACTTTTACTTCTGCAGATATTGTGCATATTTACTGATACTACTGGTGGATTGTAGAAGTTTGATTTGCCTTTTATGATGGAAATGTTCTGAATTGGGCAGTCTTGTCATTATTGGTTCATGCATTTTGTTTCATTGTTTGCTGGAAAAATTTTGAAAACAATAAATTTAAAACACACTCTAACAAGTGTGCTGTATTATACAAGGAATATAATTTAATACAGTAAGGAAGGTGTATCAAAGAACACGTGTATGTTTTGTGTGCAAGGGGACTGTGATTTGAAAACAGCCCAAAGGTAATCTTTAAGCGGCCACTGGCCAGATGCATTTTCTTTGAATGTGGGTTTCAATGCTGTTTCAATGAATGTGAGTTTCAAGGGTAGAGAAGTTTTTATGTTAAGTCTATTTTCATTGTGAGACTGTATTGCTTTGTTTTGCTATCTGGTTCAGTGTACTGTTTTCGGGGATGTCAATGTGTTTGTCGCTGGTTTTTAAAGTGTACTGCTGTTCGTGATGTTATCTCAATAAACGGTCCATTATAGCTGAGGATCAGTTCATTTCATCCTTTACAGCGTGGATTTATGTGAGTTTATGTGAGTTTGCTGTGGTACAACCGACTGCCGAGTGCTTGAACTTCCTGGGCTTATAAACATCAGTTTAATTACTCTTCTTTGTATTGCTTTGTTTAGCAGATGTCTATTGGTGTTTGTGCTATAAAATGTAAAATAAGTTTTAAATGAAATCAAAATAATCATTGTAGAAGTAAAGCAGTATGCACATTAGTGTTTTTGGTAAATGAGGTGAAATAGCCAAGTAATGGGACATTGGAATGGCTGCAGGGGAAGGGCTGTGTATGGGAAGGCCCCATTCGACTATGATTTTATGAGGGGGGAGGGCGGCAAACTCAGACAACCCCGGGTGGCACAAACTCTAGTTACACCACTGATCAGTAGGCTATGGAGAATGACTTTTGGAGGTCCTAGCAAACTATAATATTCTTTTGCTAAGATTAGAATATTGCCTACCATTAAGTGCCCTACTTTTACTACAAAACCCACATTCTGTAAGTCATGTGGAAAAAACAAAGCCTAAGGTTCATCTTCTCCCTTCCCAGTGAACATCATTGCTACACATTTAAAAAAAATGGTCACCATTTACTACAGGGTCTGGGGGCCATATTTTGGTTGTCTGCTCTTGAGTTTACACTTGAAAGTTGGTATCCCACAATTCCACTGGAGTGGGCGGGGTTACATAATTCAGTATTTAATTTTTATGTTAATCATCGTACAGATTTGTACCTATTTTTCATGGGTGTTTGTCCAGATTTTTGATGTTTCCAAGTTGAGAGGTATGAAGTACACTGGTTAATGTGTATGTCCCACCAAAGATAGCAAAGAGAAGTGAAAAGAAATCCTAAGTAAAAGACTGGAGTTTAATCAAGGGATAATGATTGCAGATGGAGACTGGAATTTGATAACCAGGAAGGGAGATGTTAGGTGTGGGATATGAACTGTGTGGATTACCCAAGAAGGGTGGAATATGTAACAGCTATATGAAGGTACATGGTCTGGAAGATATGGGTCCTGGAGAATATTTCACTTATTATTTGGGAAACTATGACAGTCCATTCTTGATGGAATGTACTTTAGAAAGGAACAGAACATGAATATTTAATCAGAGCTATGAAAACACAGCAGTGATACATGCAGATTATGCACCTATTTTATTAGAAGTACGTTTTTTTTTACCATCGGCGATTCATAACACACTGGTTAAACCAAAACTAAGGGAAGGAGTTTATCGATGGGGTTAAAGAAAATAATACAATAGCTGAAAAATATGTGGATGAGCTAAAGAACCAATGGGACAGGCTGAAGGAAAATTTCAAAGGAGAAACCATTGTCTTAGGAAAAAAATAGATTGGAGGGAGAATGAAAGTTGGAGAATGTATAGACTGCCATGAATAAGAGAGCTTCAGCATAAGGGAAAGTGTATAAGTGAGGAGGAAGGTATATAACTGAAAGAACTCAAAAGCAAGCTGATAGAGAATATACATGATCCAATGGAGAGAAGGCAAGTGACATTAAAGCAAGTGTTTTTTTTTTAGAATACATCCACGTTACAAAGATACCTAACTTAGAAGGTAAGACAAGACAAGGTATAAAGAAGTGTATGGCAATTAAGAGATTGTAAGTTGGGGGAAATCAGGAAACATGCAGAAACTATAGAGCAGTTATTTAAAGAATTTTTCACGTAGCTCTGTAAGGTGCAAGAATAGAACAGACTGGCAGGAGAAAATGGCCAAGTTCACACACACACTGGAAGTCCCTAAAATTGAAGAAGGTGTAGGAATCTCTTGATGAAACCTATAAGGAATGACAAGATTGAACAGCAGGGGAAAATCATCAGGGTCAAATGGGATACCAACAGAAATATGGAAGGCAAATAAGGAGAATGTTATTTCAGTGGGATAAAATGTTTAACTTTATTCTTTAGAAACAGGAAATCTCTGATTTGGAAGAAGGCAGTAATTACATTAACAAGGAAAAAAGGGAAAGACCCAGAAGAACCAGGATCACGGCATTCAATTTTGAGTACTAAATCATGATTATATGGTATGTGTTGCAATTTTGGCTAAGAGACTAGCTGAGATTTCACCAAACATAATTGGACTAGATCAATATGTTTTATAAATGGTTAACAAGCATTTGAAAATATTATGAAAAATAATATGACACATCAAGAAGGGGAATGTCGAATAACCCACTTGTGTTAATTAGTTTAGCTATGCAGAAAGTATTTGACCATGTAGCATGGAAGTGTTTATGGGAAATAACGCATACAATGGAATTCCCTATAGGATTTATATCACTGCCACAAGGGATTTACAAAGGGTCAACAGCAAAAACAAAACTGAATTGTAGAATCATTTCAGAATTTATGGTAAAGAGATGGATGTCCCTTTCTCCCTTATTGTTTGCTTTGCATTTGGAACCTCTAGCACAAAAACTAAGACATGAAAGCATTAATAGATGGAAATGATTTGAAAGGGAAAAGAAATTGGTGCTGTGTGCTGACGACATGGTAGTGCAGTCAACAAACCCAGATCAGGATATAACAAAACTGTTCTGAGTGCTAAGGCAACTTGCAGAAATCTCAGGATATAGAATAAATATGGGTAAACCAGGGCTATCTGAGTGTACTATTTCCCAGCTTTGAATTAATACAAGACTATCCAAACTTGTGGTGTCACTACCCAATGAGATACTTGTGGTTTGGATAGGCTTAAGGTCAGAAGGGCAATGGAAAATAATACCCATTTGTTTACTAGGTAGGCCCATTGGACATAGAGTCCCTTTTCAGGAGTAACCTGGGAGCAATGGCTGGTTAAGTCACTTGTTCAAGGTGATGAAGCAGGCAAATGATGGCTGAGGGACTCAAACACTTACCACAGGAAATACAACTCACAGCCTTAACCCTCTGTACCAACTGCCCAGAACCGTGGGAAGAGACTAGACAGGAGATCATTTATATGATAAACAGATAGAGGGTCACAGTAAAGGACACTGATCAAAGTATACAAGATAATAAAATGTTTATAGTTCCGGTAATCCTAGATACAAAAACCTAATCTGATTAAATTAATTATTGAAGCAAGATAACCTGAATCAAACAATAAGAGACTGTTAATCAGGATATATAAAGCAGTACTAGATAGGAACAAGAGATTTATTTCCAAACAAATTTTGGTATAGCAAAATTTAACAGGTGAAATTATAATGCCACAGTAGGGAGAAATATACAAAGCTGCTAAGGTAGCAACCAAATCCAGAAAATTCAGGATGTTTGGATAGAAATGTATGCATAAATACATCAAATAAGGTAAGTAAATATTCCCAGGATTGATCTGGATTATTGGAATTGTGTGAAAAATCAAAAGAGAGATTGGAAACATATTTTCTAGAGTTGTCCAGAGAGGGAGAGCTTTAGATCATATTTACGAAAAGTTAATTCAGAAATATCAGAACATGACTGGCAGTTAAGATAAATACATTTTTCTTTGATCTAGGTGGGAAAGGAGAGTGACCCATGGCCTGCAAGGGTGTTAATTACTCTAATTTTATTAGTAGCTAAAAGGTTATAACTAAGCAATGGAAAACTGTGTTAGCAGCAAAGATGGAAGATGTGATAAAGTTAAGCAATAATGTAACAAACTTGATGTGAGATCATTTAAAACCTCAATAATTAGTTTGCATGAGATCAAACAGTGATGGGATGATAACATAGGAGAAGGTAAATGCTTAGAGAGAGTACAATGAGTCACCCCTAAGATGTGTCCATGACCTGGGGAAACTCCCTATCAGTGAGGCTTTTGAAATGTAAACCTTATACAAAATGTAAAGTCAGTAGTCTGAATGGACTGAAAATAGAAAGGGATTGGAAACAATGTCATTGGGCTGGATCATACGTATGCTAATAGATACAAAACGATGATAACAATTTTGTTACATTTTCATGAAGGTAGGAAGGAGTACATCATGCATGAGGATTTCAAGTATTGTACTTTGGCTAAACATTGTTTTATGTAAATAAAGCTTCACAATTGTTTCAAAACTAAAAACAAAGTGACAAAGTAAAGAACAGTCATGTTATGAACTTAGCATAATTGTACATATTCAGGTGCATTCCTCAACAATGGAATGTTCTGCCTGCAGGTAGTCCATGGATGTTCCAACATTCACAACTGTACCCTCACCCAGTCTCAGCTGAGTCCCCCTCAATATCAGGATGTTGCCAACATCAGTTTTGGATCTTTCTTGCTCAGGCTAGACAAAGAACTTCTCTCAGGTACTAGAGCACAACTTGGCCAGACAAAAAAAGTGGAGAGTATCCCCCAGCAAGAAGTCCCTCACACAAGGCCCCAGTCTTCCCCTCAGGAATTCATCCAAAGTCAAAGAAGGATGAGGCCTGACTTCCAAGATGGCTGCACATTGAGTAAAAGTTTAGTTCTAGCTCTCACTGTGAAAACAGAAACTCAGCAGAGAAGACCAGTAGACTTGTGTTTATGGGTAAATTTCAGTAACTGGCTGGTAAGTGCACTGTCTGGATACCAGAAAAAAATGAAATACAGGAGACTTGGGAAAAAAATCAGCTACAAAAAGTGAGGAAGAAACAATGACTGGGAAAAGTTCTGCAGCTGTTCAGCAAAAAGCAATGCAACAATGCAACCTCCAGACATGAATTCCAGTAACCTACAGTAAGATAAAACACAACTGTACACAGACCTGATTAAAATAAATGAAACACTAATTTAGTATATCAACACAAACAACAAAAGGCTGGAAAAATGGAAGAAGATTTAAACAAATATTCAGATGAGGTGATAATGCTGCAAAAATCAGAGGTCGAAATGAAAAGGCTGGCTGAATATGAGCCTGCCCAGGAAGAGATGTTTCAAAAAATAATAGAATTAGAGGAGAGAGCACATAGTGAAAACCTAAGATTTTTCAGTTATACCAGAGAAGCTGGAAGGAAGAGACTGCATTAATTTTAAGAAAGCACTAATAAGCAACTTCACTGGTATTCTACAGCAGAAGTTGCTAGTGAAAGGGCACATTATGGGTATGCTCCAAATCTGGCTATGTGAAAGCAACCTAAACCTTTAATAGTATAGATGCTCTCCTACCAGCAGATGGAGTTGATTTTGACAAAACAGAAGGCAGAAGGACAGAGTACTAAAAGTGGGAAACAGCAGAGTGTTTGTGGAGAATGATTACTCACTGTACACCAGGCAGAAGAGAAGCAAATTTATTCTACCATCCAGGGGATATTGAGATGCAAGTTTAAGATTAAAACTGCTGCACCCATCTGTCTTCAAAGCATTTTTTGATGAAGTACATGCTAATGAGGAAATACAAAAGTTTGTCCAACAAAATGTGAGCTGTGAAACAAAGAGATTCTTCTTCTTGTTTTTTTGTTAATAAAGACCACAGAGCGACTGTACCTGTGAAACTTTTTCCAATGTTTAAATGGAAAATGTTGCAGTGAAGGAAGGAAGCATGAGAGCTGACTAGAAGAATCAAGAGTATGTTGGAAATGAAGCAGTGACAGGATGTGGGCGATGGAGATGAACAGTAACAAAACCAGTAACTTAATGTGGGATTACAATGCAATAATTATATGTGTGAAATGTGACAGAACAAGAAAATCAGGATATATTGGAGTTTTTCATAATTTGTTGAATTTGTGGGGGACTCTAAAGCATATGACCTACTTCATGTCATTAATGTTCAAAAAATGTTTTGGGGAGGGGAAGATGAGGGAGAAAGTTAACTGTAATTGAATTTACATATTATTCATCAAGATGTAAAAACTAGGTTAGGCTAGACAGAATTTACATTTCACAGAAAGATATGCATTTAATTGAAGGCCTTGATATGCACCCAATAACTATTTCAGATCATGTGCCAATAATAGCTAAAATAAAAACACAGGGTAATGACACTGGTGCTTTCCCACCTATCTGTTGAAAAGAGAAGAGTTTAAGGAATGGGTACTGGAGATTATTCAGGAGCTATTATAGAGTATAGAAACTTCTTCTGAAAATATAGTTAGGGAGTGGGATAAAATTAAGGTGACGTTTAAAAATAGGGTGGAAATAAAAGAAAGGGAGCTATGGTTAAGAAGTAACAAGAATTATTTAGAGGGACTTAAAATGTTAAAGTATTGCAGAACAGGGGAATCTCACAGAACAAGAAGAGGATCAAATGCAGAATGCTAAGCAGAAAATAATGGATTACCTCGCTAATATACAAGAGTTTAGAAAGATTGCTGTTAAGCAACTGTTTTTCGATAATAAAGGTAGATAATAAAAATGTTTAGCACAACGTCTCAGGCAACAGAAAGTAGAAAGGGCTGTTGCCAAGCTTAGGCAGTCTATAAGAAGGAAGGTAACAGAGATCCTGTAGAGATATTAGAAATATTTCAGAAATTCTGTGAAAGTCTGTATAAAGCAGAGAAATATGGAAATCAAAAAAGATACAAATGGAAATGTTTATGGAAGAATTAAATATGCCAAGGTTAGAGGTAGATGAGGCTCAATTACATAGGCACTGGAACCATAGAGCGAGAGAGAGGGAGCAACCCCTGCCCACACTTTTACAGCTCCAAGACCTGCAACTCCATGGAGGTTTCTTTAAGGAGGACCCAATGTTTGTGTGTGTGTGTGTGTGTGTGTGTGTGTGTGTGTGTGTGTGTGTGTGTGTGTGTGTGTGTGTGTGTGTGTGTGTGTGTGTGTACACAGTTTTCTCATTCACCTCTGTGTACACTTTGAATTACTCAAGATATACCTGTGGTGTAACAATACAACATAACAGTGAATCTTTTGAGAGCATGAAAACACATATTAGGACTCAAGCTGTTTCTCTAAGACTTACATTACACTGCACTGTACGATATTTTGATTGAACCCCACCACAGTATTTAGAAAAAGGTTGAGTCCATGAGATATTGTTTGCTCTGGAAAGTGACATATATGCCTTTTCATTAGCAGCTCACACTTTCATATTTAATAGAGTATGGTTTACTTGGGAATACAAGGCCTGTGACTGCACGGATCTTCAAACAAGCAGGTGAGCAAGCGTGCACACACACACACACACACACACACACACACACACACACACACACACACACATTAATAAAGCTCAATTAATACAAATAAAATATAACTTTCATCAAATTTTCACTATGTCTGCCTCAAAGCAAAAGTTATACATGCATGCAAGTGTAAGATCAGGAAGATGGAAGAACCAAAAAAAAAAGAGTCTAGGGAATAACAGGAGGCCAGGAAGTTGGAAAGTCCCTAAATTATCATATTCTGTACTTACTGTATAGAGGTTCAAATAATAAATTAATCTCTGATTTCTAAGATAATTGCATCGCTATGATAAAAAAAAAAAAAAAAAAACAAGTCAAAGCAACACTCAGAACCTTGATGTATAATCACTGACCAATGATTACATGCTTTAGTTATTGATACTGGTACATCAGTAACAGTCTGAGGCTACATGCATTTGCTGGTGTTTAAGCATTAATTCCCACAGAATTGCTCCTATCAGAAGCATCCCACTGAACTGACAATATAGAAAAAAGGTCAGTCTACAGTTTAAAATTGTGATTGCTTTGCTTTATTCTTTTATATCAGCATTTCTGTTTAGTCTGCAAAAGCATGTCTTATTTTTAGAGATTCCTGGTTAACAATAGCAACTTTTGCAAAGTCTTTCTGATTAAAGTCATTGTATCTAATCAATATCCAAATATCTATAAGAGCATGCCCAAATATTAAATACTTTTGCAGAGAGCACAGACTTTCTTATGAAATCCTTAGGAAAACATATCTAGAAAGTGCAGTTTAAAGAAGAATACCATATCACAGGTACTGTAAATAATCAGTTCTCTGATTGCAAGTGTAGGAGATCACATTTGTGGCTAAAATGCCTATAGAAAAAGGAGATTAAGCATGCAGATGCATGGGAGTTTACTTATTTGTGCATCATTCCCTTTTATGTCAAGTTCACCTTTCCAGAAAACTAGAAACTAATAAACGAGAAGGTGCCAGGACAGGTAGAGTCGTTTAGGATATCCCTTAGGTGAGGACACCTGCAAAAGATTTGAAAAAGATATGGATGGCATTAGTCTGTTAGGATGAAACATTAAACTGTAAAATATATGCAGAGTAAACACTTTATTTAAAATATCTAAATTCAATTCTCTGAATAAGTAATAAGAAACAAACATCACAGACTTCCTTCTGTTTAACATGACATAACCAAATATATACACAAAACAAATACCACAGGGGTGTGTGTATGTATACCTGGTGGTTAGAATTACCCAGGCTCAAACCCTGTACCTTAGTTATAACAGCCTGCATTCTCTACCCATACCACCACTTGTGACTCAGGAAGTTTAGTTAGCTCTCAACTGTCTAGAGTTTCACAAAATATTTGGCTCAAGTTTAGTTAGCTCTCAACCCTCTAGATTTTCACGGAATATTTGGCTCATACTTTTGGTCTGTTCTGCTTAAAATTTGTGGTTTTCTGGCAAATCAGTGAGAATGAAATTCACTTAATAATGATAGCCCTTTAAGTTTCAGTCTTCCTGTCTTTTTAGGAAACACATGGTAACACAAAACACAATTTTTGCAACTATCTAAGATTATACAAGCAATATTTTAAACTGTGTTTTGGGCCTCCCCCCCCCCAATACATTTTGGCTTTTGCCACATTTCATCTGCTGTGAAATTGAGAGATTTAGCTGTGTTAAGTGGATGATGCAGTGGTGCAGTGGTGCAGTTGTAGTGTTGTTGACTCATAGAAAGACGTCCTCTGGTTTGATTCTTGTATGGGGTGCCTTCTGTATGTTCTCCCTGTGTTTGTGTGGATTTTCTCCCATGTTACAAAGACATGTGTCTGGAGCATTTCTCCCTGGGCCTCTGCCGAAAATTGGCTTTCCATGTCAGACTTTCCTGGTAAACAAATGTTAAATAAAAGAATTTACACGGAGCTGAGAGCTTCAGGGAAAGAGAAGTTTAGTACTGCTTATTCAAAGTCTGTTTGCATTGTTAGTAGCACAACAGGTAGTAGCCTTACTTTTGATGCAGAAGGCTGTGGGTTCTACTCCCACAGTATGCAGATGGATTGCTGATACTGTATTGTGTTGTACTTTAAAGGGAGTTTGTGTTGCAGTCCTGTGAATGTCCTACTTTGGAGGAGTTACCTAGTAACCTGTTATCAGTTTGCCATCCATTCCTTATTGCAATATTACTAGCTTATCATTTTTAATTTAACATAGGCAATTTATTCTTCATGGGCAACAGTCACTTTATTTGTGGATGAAACAATGAAATATAAAGTTGTTTCCTAGCAGCAACCTCTTCATTAGTTAAAGATCCCTTTAATGTGGAATTATTTAGATGACTTACTTCTGCAGAGATTTTGCATATTTACTGATATTGGTGGATTGTAATGACAGAAGTTTAGTGGCCTTTTATGGTTAAAATTTTCTGAAATGGGTAGTTTTGTTATTATTGGTTCATACATTTTGTTTCATTGTTTACTAGAAAACTGTTCAAAACTACAAATTTAAAACACATTCTAACAACTGGTGCTGTATTATACAAGGAATATAATTTAATACAATTAGGAAGGTGAATCGAAGAATGTATACATGTATGCATGGCCCTAAAAGTGTGTTTGAAAACAGCCCAGAGGAAAGTGTGAAAGGCTCAAAATCAATGACAAATTTTAAGCTTTTACTCTTGTTACCAAAACAATGGATGAAGGTAAAACAGTTCACACCACATTACCTTGACCTGGCCAAGCCTTTTGACACAATCCCCTACTCAGGTGGAGTACAAAAGATGACTAATGTAGGAGCAAACACTTGAAACGCTAGCTGGATCGCTAACTGGCTCACAGGAGGCAGGAGATCAAAATAGGGGAAGAAGCCAGTCACCAATGGAGTCCCCCAGGGTTCAGTGCTGAGACTTTTTCTGTTTGGCATATACATCTCAAAAGTAAAAGGAAATACCAAAGGGTTTTGGCCGGCTAAGTTTGAGATGACTGCAAGCTAGGAGCAGTTATTGAATCCCCAAATGACTTAACCATTATGCAGGAAGGTTTATCCCAAATAATAACTGGTGTCAAAATCATGACAATGCCCTCTGAGAACTGACCCAATTGTTTGGCATTTGGTAACTTGTGTGTACGGTGACATAACTTTTGACCAACATGTTCCCCAGAGTCAAAAGAAAGGCTTTCTATATTGCATAGCTTATAAAAAAATTGATTATGACTTGATCTAGAGATGTTTTTGTCCCCCTTTACAAAGCTTTCATTAGGTCAATCATTTTCTATAATGCCCACTTTGGCATGTATCTGTCCAGCCCCATGCAACAATTGGAATACCTTCAGAAATACCTTACTAAAAGGATACAAGTCCTAAACAATAGGTCTTGCATGGACCACCTCAAAGATTTATTACTATATAGTGCTTAGAGGTGACATGTCTGGCATACAAGGCATCCTCCAACCTAATACAGACTGACCTACCGAACATCAGCAAGTCAAATGGCATCAGAAATACTCAGTCCAGGTATCTAAACTGAATGTTGTGGAGAGATGCTACCACTGCTCCAGAACAGACTATCCATAAAAATAAAACAAAGCTCATCTGTCCATATTCAAATGCAACTTGGATCTAAGGATGGGTAATAAAAAATTTACTCCAGCTTTGCCCCTCATGCCACTAATGGATAGAGGCATTTCCTAAATCCTGCATCCCTTACATGGGTCCCCTCAAATTATCTATGGTATGATAACAAGTTATTCTCACTAGGGCTAATATACAATTATCAGCCATGGGGTAGGTAAGACCAATCAGAAAATGCTAATTCAAAACCAAAGGGGAAATGGCTAAGCTTAAAATGTCCTCCAAGTGAACCTATGTTGTGGTAGTAAATAGTTATAAAAATTGCCTGTTTTAGATCACTAAGTGCCCCTCTCACCCTCTGCCCCTCTCCCCAGTCTTCAACAGCTTCTGGTGCCTATGCTCAATTACTAATGGTTAGGATAGGAGGAGATGAGACAAACATTGTTATGTATAAATCAATCTACATGAAAGTCCCCAGCAATAGATGATATTTCTGTGGAAGTTTGGAAGATAGGAGAGAAACAACTGATAAAGATCTGGAAGGTTTTGTTTAACAGTATTTTAAGAAGAAGAGAAGTACCAACATCCTGGAAGAAAGCAGTGGTAGCTGTAATACCTACAGGGGGTAAAGGTCATTAGACCCAGCTTCATACAGACCCATTTCAATACTAAACCATAAGTGTTCATGTCTATAATGGTTAAAAGAAGGACATAAGTAATGCCAAAATTGATAGATATGGATAAGTGTGGTTTTGTGGAGGGGAGGCAAACATTTGACAACTTTAACAGAACATTGATGATCCAAAAAGAAGCGGAATGCAAGAAAATACCATTGCTGTTGGTGGGTCTGGTCTTGATGCAGAGAAAACATTTGACAGAGTAAGATGGAACTTTATTAGCAGGGCAATGGAAGCATTTGTATTTCCTGAAAAAAGTATAATTTTGATAGGATGCTGTGTGAGGGATCAGAGGGAAAAAATTAGATTGGGTGGAGTCCTCTCTGATAATTTCTGCTTAAGCAGAGGAACCAGGCAGGGGTGTCACATTTATTCTTTGTTATTTGCATTATATTTAGAAGCATTGACGAATAAAATAATGGCCTCAGAAATTCAAGGATATAATTCGTATGGTAGTCAAGAAAAACTGGCTTTATTTGTAGATGTTATTATTTTATACCAGAAAAAGACATTACAGTGCTGTGGAACATTTTGAAACAGTTTCAAATCTTTTCAGAATACAAAATTAATTAAGCTAAAACAAAGGCAATAGCGGTAAATTATGTACCCACACACAAATTGGTTCAACAATATCCATATTTATGGGGACATGATAAAATGAAGTATTTAGGAGTGTGTAATAAAAATGATTCTGGTGTGGCATCTAAGGATATGTGGGAAGAGACTAAACAAAAGATAATACAAAAACTGAGAAAATGAAAACTTTGTTATATGGATATGACTAGTAAGATACAAGCAGTCAAAATGTTTTTGTCCCTTTAGTCTTATACACAGGTCAAGCATATTTTTATCAACCGGAGGAGAAGTTGGGGATAGCAATTAATAAAGAGCTGTAGGACTTTATCTGGGAGTGGAAGATGGCAAGAGTCAAGTGAGATAAGATGATTCTTGAAGTAGAACAGGGCGTATTGGGATTACCCAATTTGAAGAGATGTTTCATAGCTACATGGTTAAGGCTCCTATGGCACAAGCAGAAAACTATAATTCCAAGTGGAAAGGGATAATATTGAAAAGTGGAAGCTCAAGAAAGGAGGAGAGACTGGGATTCTGGATGCAGGCCTTTAAAGAGAATAACAATAATCGTACAGAATATTATATTCGTAAAGTAGCAGAAAGTATCCTAAGAACTAAGCCAACACAGGAATGGAGAAAGGAGATTGTGCTGATAGGGATAACTGCAATTAGGGAAATAGACAATAGGCAAGAGGGGGCTGGAATTTATTGGAGAAACTGGCAAAGGAACCAAGGTATTGGGAGCAAATAACTAGAGTGGGAAATGTAATAGAATGGGCAGATGCCAAGAATGTATTTGGACTGCAGGTTAGCGATTGCCTTCCATATCAAGGATTGATATCAGAGTATAGCTAAAGAGAAATAAATGGGGGGGGGGGCTAAATGAAACAGCAGCAATAGTAGAGTTTTTAGTAGAATCTAGAACAGAAGCTGCCATTAAAAAAGGAATAATTAGTACAGCATATAATATACTTCATGATAACTATAAGAATCAATCAGCGGGGGGTAGAAAAGATTGAGAAGAGAGACTGGACAAGCAATTCACAAAAAACAGTGAGGGGGTCTATGTATGTCTCCGAAATATACAACAAAATCTAGAACACTTAGAATTTTTGCTTGGAAATGTTTACATAGATATTTTTATACGCCAAGTAGACTCCAAAAATATTTTCTTTAGGTAGACATCAAATGTTGGAGGTGTGACAGGGAAGAAAGAAGTATTTGGGAAAATATTTTCTGGCAGTGCGGTGGGTTCGCGGTCTTTAAGTATTCCCTGTGAGATGTACTGTCAGAGATGCTGTGTGGGTGGATTGGTGTGATGAGGGAGATGATTTCTCTGAGCTATGATACATAATCAGAATTGCCTAGACATGGTAAGGCCTTGCTGTGTCTAATTATAGTGGCTGGCAAAAAAGCAATTACTAGAAAATGGAAAGCAAAATCTAAACCAACTATATTAGAAATAATGACTATAGTAACAGAGATAAAACAACTGGAATTAAGATATTTAGAAAAGGGTAGGAGCAAACTACATAGGAAAAAATGGAATTTGTGGGAACAATACATACAGGGGAGGAATGAGGTTTAAAAGAAGGCAGGACTTAAATGAACTATGTAATGATTGAAAATGATTGGGAATATTATAAGTAATGTATAATGTTTACTGGGAGTGTGTCAATATGGTTTGTGATGTAAATTGCTTGCAAGTAGGATTGTTTTGGTGTGGTTTGTTTTCATTTATATAAATGTATGATTGCTTATGTCATAAGTGATGGTTTAATAAAGATGTTTCTTGTTTAAAAAAGGAGCAGGAATTGAATAATTTATGTAATGTTGTTTAGGTTATACAATGCATAGCAATATATGTGAAGTATAATGTTTGTTAATGTTCATTTAATACAATTTGATTAGTTTTGTATAAATGTAAATTCCACAAAAAAAAAAATCACACAAGGTGATATAGTATCCAAAATAAAAAAATAAAAAAGTCACCACCACGTCAAATTCCAAGCGAAATGGATGTTTATTAAAACATAATTCCCAACAAGACTTAGTGCCTTTGCCTGTTTCATACAAGCACCATCAGCATGCTAAGTCTTGTTGGGAATTGTGTTTTAATAAATATCCATTTCGCTTGGAATTTGACGTGTGGTGACTTTTTTATTTTTTAGGATAAATGCAAATTTGCCTATGTCACAAGTGATGATTTAATAAAAAAAAGGACAGAGCATACCTGTTAATATCCCTAAAGGACAAAGTAGAAGCAGTGTAAAATTTCTTGCCAGTCCTGTCCATCACTGTGCTATCCTTATCAGAAAGCAAAAGTTGGGAAGAGGGCAAAGTTTAGAAGGTTTGTCAGAAGAGACTGACTCCACAGCAGGATCAGCAGAAGGACATTTAAATAAAAATAGAAAATCCTCAGGGACCTTATAGAACCTATCAGGTTTCTTAGGAGCAGGAGGCTGAGAATCAGGAAACTTTGAAGCAGCAATGAAAGTATCTAACAAGGCAGCCAACATAAGAAGAACTGCCCGTGGTTTAGGAGTATCAACCTGAAGCAACTCATAATATCTTCTCTAAATATCAGACACTTGAGAAGAATCCCATTTAAAGCATTCTATCTACCTAGCAATTATGCCCCCAAAAGACAATTCCTCAAAAGGAGACTCAGTGACAACAGATTCCTCTTCATCAGAACCATAAGCCAAAGTTGAAGACATCTGTGAAGAATAGGACAACGATCCCTCACCAGACAAGGAATCCTCTTCCAAGGAATCTGGTTTTCTAAACCATTTGGAAGGGGTAGAGGTCCAAGGAGAAGCAGGTATTGAAACCCCTTGAGGAGGCTTTAGGGCCATTAAGGCAGAGAACAAGTCCTGAGTAAACTCTTGCCATTCCGTTTGAGGATCCATAGAACAGACAAAAACAAGCTTCAGTTTTTGTCTTTTCTTAGAAGGGACATCAGCTCTAACAAATACCAGAGATTCCAACCCTTGGTGAGATTTGAGAAGAGAACCAGGAACTTCCTCCCTGACCAATATCTGAGTAATCCCTCTATGACCCTCTGAGATACTCAACCATGGTTCCCTCTTGACATCTGGTGCAGATGCTTGTAAAGCCTCAGTGGATGTGCGAAAAGATGTATCCATGCCAGCCTCCAGCAGGGTCATGGCAGAGGAATCCGATGTAAACACCGAACGACCTACAGAGCTATTACATGCTTCTAGAAGGATGTCTACTGGAGGCTGGACAGCTAAATAATCTGGCTGAGACTTCTTGGCCTTCTTCTTACCTAGGGGGAGTATCTCAAGGTTAAAGGATTTCGCCATGGTACCCTGGGCTTACTGTCTAAGCCTTTTTTTTCAAGATAAATGGCCAGGGAAGACAAACAGCTTCTGAGTGTCTTAGGGACAAATACCTTACAGATACTACAATAGGTATGGTTGTGGGAAGTGCCCAAACAAAGAAGACACTGTTCGTGATGATCCTTATGGGGAATCTGCCTCCCACACTGACATTTTCCCCTCTTGGATGACATGAATTCTAGGTAGTGATATAAAATGCAAGACCAAGAAAGAAAAAGAAAAAATAACCCCAATAAGGCACTTATCTGGTGTTGCTAAATATTCAGTACAGCAACAAAGTGTTCAAACCAACTGGCAAATCCGGTGTTCGAACTGTCAGCAAAAGTAGTTCAAGGTAGCTGCATCTGTACATCCCTTTTATGCCCTACATACTGTTTGGGGAGCATAAATGTGATGTACGGCACAAGCAAGATCTCTTTTAAGTTTATTTATATTGACTGAATGACAGCCCAGGGCGGGACATCCCTTCTGTACCAAATACTGCAACAGTGATATTGAAAGACATGTTCAGATATCTACAGCAGGGTTGGTAGTTTTGTGATATGAAGGAGGATGCATAGGTTCATTATAGTATTCATTACTGCAGTCCTCATCAGTGGAATGACCTCCACAGAATTAGACCAGTGGGTGGCAGGTCTGATTGGGCTTTCTAGGATAGCAAATATAAACTCTGCCCTGGCCTTAGATGCAAATCCCATTTTATGTTTTGAGAAGATGTGGACTTATGACCAATTAGCTGCTTCCAAAACAGAGTGGACACTGAACCCCTCATGAATGCAGTGGTGGCTGCTGTAACTCTAGTCAAGTGGATGATTACATGCCCTGTCACTGTCCTTCCATATGCAGAATAGCAATAGCAGTAGCAACAGGCAAGCCACTTCTGCAAAGGGCAAAGTTATGATAGCTTCCAGCTTTAAAAATGTTGCTTTGTACAGAAGAAAGACTCAAAACAGCTAATCATCCACCACTTTTTTGCCCAGAGTAAGTGCTTTCTTCAACCTCTTCAGACTCTGGTAAGTACTTAAAAATCAGATATATAAACACACACTGAAATTCATAACATCATTAACAAGAGACAATAAATATGCTATTTAAATAACTCACATACTGAAAAAGGTAGACAGTACAACATTCCACCAAACATTCCAAAAATATTAAGAAATCATAAGATTTTTTTTACAAAAAATATAAAAAACATTATCATAAAGATACTTCTCTTCCCAATAACTCAGTACTATATTTAGATAATTGGGGCCATTTGGTTCCCAAGTATTGCAGCTGTACAACTAATAATGTACTACATGTTGCTGTGTGCATTTCATGTCAGCCTCTTTATATTGGAAGGAATACCAGAAAATGAAATGATAGAATTTATGAACATTGCCATGCAATAAAAAAGAGAATGGAAAGAAAGATCTTTATAAGCATACACTACAATGCAGTCATTTTAAAAGATTTGTTTATGTTATTGATATTTTTGAACCTCGGTAATGCTGAAAATGCTATGATGTTATGGAATATGATTGGCAAACTGAACTTAATCCATTGAATGTGTGTGTGGGGGGGGTTGAATCAACATATTAATTTTGAAGAAACATTAATTTAAGAAAAAAAGATTTTACTGATTATTTTTTATGATTTCTTATTGTGTTAGGAACGTCTGGAGTGTTGCACAAAGATTTTTAGTATGTGACGTATTTCAATAGCGTTATTTATTGTCTCTTGTTAATGATGGCATTCATTTTAGTGTGTGTGTGTGTGTGTGTGTGTGTGTGTGTGTGTGTGTGTGTGTGTATAATATATATATATATATATATATATATATATATATATATATATATATATATATATATATATATATATATATATATATATATATATATAGGAGTGCTACAGAATCCTGAAAGCCCAAAATCCTGAAAGTTCAAAATACTGAAAACTCAGAATACTGAAAACTCAAAATACTGAAAACACACAGGATAACAACACTCACTATATTCCAGCATAAGTACATACAGAAACAAATAAAACACAAACTATATTACTGTTCTCCAAGTATAAGCAGGGGGGCAAGCCCCCCTGCACCCCCACACTCCCTAGTACTTAAATATATCCTCTCCAAGAATGCACTTAGTGTACTGAAGTGCAATCTCAGAGTTGATATATTTAAATAGCAGGGAGTATGGGGGGTGCAAGGGGGCTTGCCCCCTGAATATAATTGAAGGGTAATACGTTTCTGTATGTACATGTGCTGGAATATAGTGAGTGTTGGTATCCTGTGTATTTTTAGGATTTTGAGTTTTCAGTATTTTGAACTTTCAGGATTCTGTAGTGCTCCTATATATATATATATATATATATATATATATATATATATATATATATATATATATAAAATGTACACATAAATAAATACATACATTCATACACATATACATACTTATTTTGTTAGTAGTTACCAGAATCTGAAGAAGTCATTTTGGTTGACAAACAAGCTTACTCTGTTTGATTAGCTGTTATGAGTCTTTCTTCTATGTAGAGTAGAATCTTATTTTCACTGAGTTTTTTTTTTATTTTTGAGCTGGTGTATTATTTATTTTGTTGTTGTTAGCTTTTGTCTTTTTTCGAAGAGAGTCTTGACTGTCTATGCACATCCAAGTCATACACTGTTCTTTTCTCCATGTTCTGAGGATTGTAGGAAAAGGGAGGTGGATGACTTGAATAAAGGAAATTTCTGTCACTACTTTTGACACAGAAGAAAGGTAGGTGCCAAAGGGACATCCTGTCCTTGAGAAAAATCAAAAAGGGTTCTCTGCACTTCAGTGCTTGCAGTTCTGATATTCTTCTGCCAGATGTCAGTGCCACCAAAAGCAGCATTTTCCAATATGGATGACTTGATGGACCAAAGCAGATGATTCAAACGGAGTGAGGGTTAGCCTCTCTAAAACACAACTGAAGTCCTATGCTGGGGTAATCTCCCTTATGGGTCAAGATGCAACATTAGAAATAGTTTCACTGGTAACTTAGAATACTAAGGGGAATTCAGAGGTAGATAGGATGAGAAAAGAGAAAATTGAACCTCCAGAGAAACATAGGACAGGCCTGTTTTGTAAAGGTCTGACATGATTCAGAATGAGTGACATTTGGGTCATACTCCCTGAATAATCATCAAATGGAGAAGCTTTTCCATTCTGCTAGGAAAGACATAGGTTTCTTAGACTCCCTCATAATATTTACAATGTCTGAAAAATATGTTTATAGAACGCATCAGTGCTACATCATCCCAGTTATCAGCCTTAGGGTGGTCAGGCTTGTTGCATTAAGGCCACTTTTTTCTGGGTCAACATACTGAGGCAAGCTTTTTAGCTCTGTCATCATTAAACATCACAAGAGGAAGAAACAGTTGTCTGGGCCAACATGGGGCTATCAGAATGACTTCTGGACTATCCTAGATCTGTTACAACACATGAGGTGGAAAAGCATTCACAAATACTTGTCCATCGCATAAAGAAGGTACTTATTCTTCAGGATGCTGGAGCTGCTGTTCTGGAGCAAATCTTTCACAGTTGTCTGTTTTCAGGGGAAGAAAAAGGGTACATTCCCAGCCCACCCCACTTATTGAGCAGATCCAGAAAGGTTTCCCTGTTTAGAATTAAATTGTATTGGTCTACCTGGGATCTGCTCAGCCTGTCTGTCCAGAATTTTCTTGTGATGGGATACAGGCTACCCCGAGAGAGAGGCCTGACTGTTAATCAGTCTCCCAAGCCTGTTCTGCCTGTCAGCATTGGGTTTAGGAGTGGTTCTCTCTCTTTGCTTGTTAATATATCCCATGTCTGTGGTGTTGTCCATAAGGGTTTAGATGGTTCCCTGTGCTGAAATCTGAATCCTTTCAAAGCTAGAACTACAACAACCATAATTTCCTTCACATCTGTGCATTTCTTTCTTATGTACCCTGGACTTTCAAAGATTCCACATGGCCCCCTCTTAGGCTAAGTCTAATGAGTCCATAATGAGTTTCTGAGTTCCCTGTGCTAGTCTAAAAGGTACCCCTAAATTCAATTGCCCCAGTACTATCTTGATAGTTCTTTTTTTATGAAGGAAAGAATAAGAGTGGGAGTTTCTAGTAACTGTGAATGCTGACCCCTGTGTTCCTAAGGTATCACGTTAATTTCCTCTTGTGCAGTCATGCTAGTAGAACCATGAGTATACATGGTGACATGTACCCACAGAATCTTATGAGGAACATGTACCCACAGAATTTTGAGAACCTTCCTTGCACAATCATTTATCTAGGGTTATCTGGAGATAGAGGATTAAGGGTAGCTTGTCTTCTTGAAAGATCCTTTGCAGTTCTGTGTCTGACATTATCCCAAGAAGCATTTTCTTGGGTGGGGTCAAATTAGAGTTTGAAAGGCTGAGAGCCCAGTATCTAAAAACATATTAAGGTGCAACTAAGTGTTCACTCCTCCTTAGAATTATGCTTGAATCAGTCATTCATCCAGTTAGGGGTAGATGTACATGCCCTTTGTCTTGCAGAATGAGATTACTGGAGCCAGGCATTTTGTATGGACTTTAGATGCAGTAGACAAGCCAAAGAGCAAAGAGGCGAATGGAAATGATCCCCCACTTCAAATCTTAGGAACCTACTGCCGTCCCTGGCAATAGGAATATGTAGATATATGTGCTTTAAGGCCAGGGTGACCACAAAAGCCACAGCCCTTGCAACGGTCATTAGCATTTTGAATTTTGAGGTAATCAAGAAGTTCATTATTTGAAAGGTCACAAACAGATCTTCACATGCCTTCTTTTCTGGACATCAGAACAAGCCATGTGTAAAATTCTGAGTTGTATTCTCCTTTTGGTACATTCTCTATGGCCTAGATATCCATCTGTTCCTTACCAGTGGAGGGACCAGGGCTATCTGATCACTTTGTATTGAGGGAACACTCCAAACATTGTCTGCTTTGAAACTAGATTGCATCTTGGCCTCTGTTAGTCATGTCATCCAGTCCCCTAATGGGATAAAAGGGAAGGATGGTCTGAGGTTTAGATCTTGAGAGAGTTAGGGTGGGTGGGACTTTTTGGGGGAGGAGGGGGTAGCATAGTTGAGTCAGAGCTGTTTGCCCTGGTGTCATGGTCCTGAAGGTCCCACATGCTTCTCTTTGGATTTTGATTGCCATTCTTTTGTGTTCCTGGATCTCTTTCCTTGGTTGGGCTTGCATGAGGTAGAGAGGCCAGGGCTTACAGGAATAATTTCTGGTGAATGTTTGTGCCTGTGAATCAAAGCTCTTCTTGAGTAAATGCATGTTCTTACTTTTTTTCCTCTTCAGTCTCTGAAGACACTTTCATTAAGGGGCTCAAAGAGGAGTTCCTTATCCAGGGGTGCATTTACATGCTCCAACTTCACATGCTCTTAAAGGGAGTGTGCCTACAGCAGGCACGTTTATGAAGAACTGACCCACTGCATCATGTATTTATTTTATATTATTTATTGGCATTTGTTTACCGTGAAAGTCCACTGAGCCATGATAGCCTAATTTCAGTGGAGGTTTACCGTGAAAGCCCACTGGGCCATGATAGCCTATTTTCAGTGGAGGCCCGCAGAGAAAAGCTCCAGAGTATTAAAAATAAATAAATAAATTAAATAAATAAAGAGTTACAAAAGGAATTACATAAAATTGCAAAAAAGAACAAAACATACTGTGTATACAAATTTCAAATATTCTCATAAGGAATTACGTATTTTCATAGGGATTACATAGCATGACATAGACCTGATAAAAACAGAAATAATAATGAAATGATTCAAAAAGGTTGACCATAGAGTTAAGGGAAGTCAGAGTGAGTAATACAACAGTTACATATCCACTTGGAGAGAAGATGATTGTGTAATGCACTTCTACAGTTGGAAGGGCATTCTCGTGAAAGAATGGAAGGAGGGTAGGTTATTCCATATCTTGGCAATACTCCAGGAGTACAATAGCTGGCCTGCAGGTAGTTTGGGTTTATGAATTTGGAGAAGATATTGGTGTTCAGCTCGTAGAGTTCTGGCTGTGTTGTATAGAGTGAGTAAGGAGCTGAGAGGAGGGCAATCAAGAGGCTTATAAATCAGTTTATGTGTGGTAGTCAGCTGGAGGAGGAGTAGATAGTGGGGGAGTTCCAGACATTCTAATTGTTTTAGGGAAATATAGTGGTGTGCAGAATGGCAAATTTGGCAAGCTTGTTGTAGCATGTTTCTAATTTTATCAGGGAAGACTGCAGGTTGGATAGGCATGGAACACCATAAATTAGTGAGGGTAAAAGATAAGACAGAGCCAAAGTTTGTTTAGAAGGGCAGGAGAAGAACTTGTTGTGTCTATAGAGTAACCTGAGTTTTTTGTAAGTCTTGCTTATATTATTTAGAATGTGAAGATCAAATTTGAGGTTTTCATCAATTATTACCCCTAGCAGTTTGTTATGGGTTACTAACTCGATTTTAGTAGTGTTAAGAGAGAAGATTTCCAAGTTGGCTTTATTGATAGGTGTGTTTTTCTTTGGAGTAAAAATCATAAGTTTGGTCTTTTTGGGATTTAAAGAGAGGTGATTTATGTGAAGCCATTTTTCCACAGTGAAAAATGCTGCTTGGGTAGATTGCATTAATAAGCATTATAACCATAGTTTTTGAGTGTCTTGCAGCTGGGGGTGACAGGTCACATAATTCCAGAATTGCCTGTTTCATATTCTTATCTCTGATCCCCCCTGCCTTGCACCTATGTCTTAGCCATCAGAGACTGTTGACAGCTAAGCCTGTGGGTCTGGTAGTTTAAGGTTCTGAAGGTCGGGTTAACAGACATATAGACTTTTTCCTCAAAAGATGGTCAATTAGCCTACTTTCCCTATGATTGGGAATGGGGTTCCTGAATGGAGCAAAAGAAAATATGTTAGTGGAATCCTTGGGCACCACAGCTGAATCAACCAGAGGACTAATGTAAAGAAAATTTTGGAAACCTTTGATGTAATAGAAATGGTCTGGTTCCCTGTGAGCAAGGGGAAAGGAATCTACCTCCCGAGATGCATTGGTAGGCCCAAGAAAGCTCTGTATCTTTTATGGAGCTGTGATTCACCACTTGAACCCCATCGTTATATTAAAAATGGTGTCCTCAAAGGAAAGATCCTCTGGTGGTGAGGCAGAGGATAAGATGGTCTTGTATGGGAGGAGGAATGATCTGGCCCATATATGGTAGCTCATCCACTTCTGAATCTGGGGTATCAGAATCATCCATAGCAGTTTCCACCCTTCACTCTTAGGAGGGGCCCATGACACCTCAGGAATTTCTAGAGTCAAATGCTTAGACTTCAGAATTAGTGCT
Source organism: Protopterus annectens (assembly GCF_019279795.1). Taxonomy (NCBI): domain Eukaryota; kingdom Metazoa; phylum Chordata; order Ceratodontiformes; family Protopteridae; genus Protopterus; species Protopterus annectens. The sequence continues at coordinate 1,134,396,402 of NC_056737.1, forward strand.
GAAAAGAAAACATTTGAAATAATGTACAAATCTGTGAAAATTTGAAGATGCAGTAAAGTGATCATCCCATAGGAGACAACTGTTTACAACAGTTTGTGTTACACTGACATGTCTTAACCACTTTTAAATTTGTTAATTCCACAGAGGAGCACCTCATTTTGCCTTCTGTCCATACCTCTCAGCTGTCCCTGATTTTGCCTCATAGCCTTGTCCTGTTCCTCATAAAGGTTTTTAAATTTATGGTAAATCACAGAGAACTGCAATCAGGCAATAATACAAGACAGGGCCTCATGCTTCCTGTTCAGAAAATGCATGCTGATGCAAAACCTGTTACTCTATTAACTACTGAAGTGAATTAGTGACATATTTAAAAACTGTCACTGATTTGCTCCTTTGTCCTCCCATTATGTTTTTGTTTTAAACAAAAAATATCTTTATTAAATTTTCATGTATGGCATAGGCAATCTTTCATTTATATAAATGAAAATAAACCATAACGACACAATCTCAGTTGCAAATATTATACCTTACAAACTGTGAAAACACAACTGTAGCTGCAAACATTATACATCACTTTTAATATATCCAGTCATTGTCAGTCAAGCATTACATAGCTCATTCAATTCCTGCCTTCTTTTAAACCTCATTCCTCATCTGTATCTATTGATCCCACATTTCCTATTTTTCCTATGCAATTTGCTCCTACCCTTTTCCAAAGATCTCAGTTCCAGTTGTTTTATCTCTGTTAGTATCCTAGTTACTTCTAGTAAACTTGGTTTAAACTTTGATTTCCATTTTCCAGTAATTGCTTTTTTGGCAGCCATCACAATTAGACTCTGCAAGGCTTTACTATGTCTAGCAATTCCGATTCTGTATCATAGCTCAAAAAATTATTTCCCTAGTCACTCCAATTTGCTCACCCATTATCTCCGAGAGTCCAGAGTGCAATGAATCAGTAAAGTTCGCCAACTCATTACACTCTCAGTAAATATGTTCCCACTTACATCTTTCTGCTCCATCACACCACCAACATTTGCTGTCTACCTGGGGAAAAAATTCTTTGGAGCTTGCCTGGGATATAAAAATACCTATGTAAACACTTCCAGGCAAAGATCCTAAATATTCTAGATTTTGTTGCATATTTGGGAGACATACATATATCCCCCATTGTTTCTTTGTGAATTGCTTATCCAATCTCTCTTCCCAATCCTTCCTAACCTCCTCTGATTCATTCTTACAGTTATCATGCAATATTTGATATGCTCTATTCCTTTTTTAATGGCAGTGGTTGTCTTTTGTTTAGGACCCCTTATTTCTTTCTCTTTGCCTATACTTTAATATCAGTCCTTGATAGGGAAGGCAATATCTAACCTGCAGTTCAAATAAGTACTTGGTGTCTTCCCATTCTGTTACCTTTCCCTTTCTAGTTATTTGCTCCCAATACCTTGCTTCCTTTGCCAATTTTCTCCAATATATTCCTGCTCCCTCTGGCCTATTGTCTGCATCCCTAACTGCAATCATCCCTATCGGCAGAATCTTCTTGCTCCATTCCCATATTGACTTAGTTTTTAGAAGACCTTTCTGCTACTTTATGAATATAATATTCTGTATGATTATTATTGTTCTCCTTAAAGGTCTGCATCCAAAATCACAGTCTCTTCCTGTTACTTGAGCTTCACCTCTGTTTCATCATCATCTCTTTCCATTTTGAATTATAGTTTTCTGCTTGTGCTATGTATAGGAGCCTTAACTGTGTTGCTCTGAAATACCCCTTCAACTTGGATAATCCCAATCCACCCTGTTCTACTGGAAGAATAAGATGATCTCACTTGACTCTTGCTGTCTTCCCCTCCTATATAAAATCCTTCAGCTCTTTATTAGTTACTATCCACAACCTCTCCTCTGGTTGATAAAAACATGCCTGACCTGTGTACATTTTACTATCCATATCCATATATCATAGCTTCCATTTCCTCAGCTTTTGTATTATCTTTTGTTTCGTCTCTTCCCACATATCCTTAGCTGCCACACTGGTATCATCTTTAATCCATACTCCTAAATTCTTCATTTTCTTATGTCCCCACAAGTATGGATATTGCTGTACCAATTCGTATGTGGGTACATAGTTTATCGCTATTGCCTTTGTTTTAGCTTCATTAATTTTTGCATTCCAAAAAGGTTTGAAACTGTCTCAGTATGTTCCACAGCACTGTAATGTCCCTTTCTGGTTTTGTCAGGTGTAAAATAATGTCATCTGCGAATAGAGCCAGCTTTTCTTGACTACCATACCAATTATATCCTTGAATGTCTAAGTCCCTTATTTTCTTTGCCAGTGGTTCTAAATATATTGCAAATAACAAAGGGGAGAGAGGACATCCCTGCCTGGTTCCTCTGCTCAAGCAGAGATTATCAGAAAGGACCCCCCCACCTACTTTCACTTTATTTTTTGCCTCTGATCCTTCCTTTATCCTCCTAATCAACCATATAATTTTATCAGGGAATGCAAATACTTCCATTGCACTGCTCATAAATTCCTAGCTTAATATGTCAAATATTTTCTCTGCATCAAGACCTACCAATAGCAGTGGCATTTTCTTACATTCAGCTTCCCTCTGGATCATCAGTGTTCTGATAATGTTGTCAAATATTGGCCTCCACTCCACAAAATCACACTGATCCATATCTATCAATTTTGGCATCACTTTTGCTATTCATTTAGGTATTATAGACATAAACACTTTATAATCTTGATTTAATATTGAAATGGATCTGCACGAAGTTGGATCTGATGGCTCTTTACCCTCTTTAGGTATTACAGTTACCACCATTTTCTTCCGGGATGCTGGTATTTCTCCTCCTCTTAAAATACTGTAAACAAAACCTTCCAGATCTTTATCAGTTTTCCCTCCTAGCTTCCACACTTCCACAGGAATACCATCTATTCCTGGGGACTTTCCTGTAGACTGGTTATATGTCAACATTTTTATCTCATCTCCTCCTATCCATCTGTTAGTAATTGAGCCTCCTCTTCCTCTAACTTTGACATATTTAATTCTTCCATAAACATTTCTGTTTGTATCTTTTCTTGATTTCTATATTTCTATGCTTTATACAGACTTTCATAGAATTTTTGAAATATTTCTAATACTTCTACAGGATCCCTTGTTATCTCTTCCTTGTTATAGGCTCCCTAAGCTTGGTGACAGTCCTTCTACTTTCTGTTGCCTGAGTCTTTGTGCTAAATGTTTTTGCATTTAGAGGTATTATCAAAAAGCAGTTGCTTAACAGCAGTCTTTTTAAGCTCATGCATATAGGTTCATAGGTTGGTACTAGGCTATTGGCCCTAGGGCCTATACAAGCCTAGCCATAACAATTCCCTGGATATTTCTTTCCACAATTTATACTTCCCTGGACCCCTGTCTAGCAGGGTGATTGATGGGATCCCCAGGGTGAATTTCCTATCTCCCATCCAATCATCAAGGTTCCTTTTGAAGAGGGCCAAAGAGGCGCTCTGCTTGACATGTATGGGCAGTCTATTCCAGAGTCTGGGGAGTCTCTTGGTCAGGAACCTATCCCTCCAGCATGTTTTGTTCATTGTGATGACAAGGTTTAGATCCCTGGAGCGTGTGTCTCTGACGGATTGGGATTTCTTTAAGTGTAGCATGTCCAGCAGCTCTGGGTTTGACATGGCCTTGTATGTTAAGCAGAGATTCCCTATGAGTAGACAATATGCGACAGAGTATAGGTGGAGTTTTTTTAGACAGTCAGCATAGGGCATCTGCTTTAAGCCTGTGATTCTTTTAGTGAGGTATTTCTGCGGCATTTCCAGTTGTTGCAGATGTCTTGAGAGGTACATACCAAATGGAGCGTTGTATTCTATAATGGGTCTAATGAGGGATGAGTACAGTCAGACAGTGACCTCCTTTTTTCTGGATGAAAAGCCCTTAGTGATGAGGTGTACCACATAGAAGGATTTCCTGACTGTTGTGGCGATGTGGTTATCGAAGGTGAGACCACTGTCCACCTGTGTCTCTAAGTCCCTTATCACACTTTCGGTGTTTAGTGTACTGCCACCTATGTGGTAATTCATGGGTACATGTTTTTTCCCAAAGGGGATAACTATACATTTCTTGGCATTGAGCTTGAGCCCATGGCTCTGGCACCAAGCATCTGTTTCTGTAAGGCCCTTTTGTAGAATTTCCACATAATTTGGGGATTCAATAATGGCTCCCAGTTTGCAGTCATCTGCGAACTTTGTTAGCCAGAGTACCTTAGTGTTGGCCTGTACTTCAGAGAAGTAGATGGCAAACAAGAGCGGTCCCAGGACTGAACCCTGAGGTACTCCACATGTCACTTGTCTGGAGCTGGATTTGGAGTCGGCTACTTTTACAATGTGGGTTCTGTTAGTAAGCCAGTTGGCAACCCATCGAGTGATGTAGGGATTAATGCCCAGCTTAGTAAGTTTATCTATGATTCCAGAGTGGGGGATGGTGTTGAAGGCCTTGGTGAGGTCCAGATAGGCTGTGTGGACCACCTTACCCTTTTCCACGGCTCTGGAGACTGATTCAAAGAAATCAATCAGGTTCAGGAGACATGATCGGCCCTTCATGAACCCAAACTGCATGGGGTCCAGTGTTTGAAGGTTGCCAATGTCTTTGTTTATAAGTTCCATGATAATACATTCCGTGGCCAAATTATGGAACTCCCTCCCACCCACAATTACCTCCGTACCATCATGCACCCACTTCAAAACTTTACTAAAAGCGCACCTAAAAACATGCTGGCTATGCCCTTGCAACTCCCACTCTAATATCACCCACCCCATCCAACCACTACCTTTCTTTCCATCCCACTAACTACCTTGATTATAGCAAGCTCAGATGCTCATAAGCCTAGTACTTATTATACAGCAGGAACTTCTTATTGTAACATTTGTTAATGTTTGTTATGTACTTCGCAGATAAAGATTCTAGTTGTCTACTGATGTACTATGTTCTTCATCTGTAAATATGTTTGTAATTAATTGCTATGTTAAATTGTTAATCGCTATGTACTCCAATGTAACTACTGTCTGTTTATTTTAACTGTGGAGCTTTTCTCCCTGGGCCTCCGCTGAAAATGGACCTATGTCCAGTTGGACACTCCTGGTCAACAAATGTAAATAAATAAATGGCCTTGCAGATCAGGCTCATCAGACTGATGGGGCGGTAGTTCCCGGGATCCAAGGTGGTTCCCCACTTGTGGAGTGAGATAACTGTAGCTGTGCGCCACTCAGTGGGCACAAAGCCTGAGGTGAGGCTATGATTGAACATGATACTTAGGTGAGGTGCCAGTTCATTTTGTAGTTCATGTAGTACACAGCCTGGGATGTCATCTGGTCTCATGGATGCTGTATTCTTAGCTTTGGAGAGTGCATTTTTTACCTGTGTGGCCATTATTACCAGAAGTTGACAATCTTTTGGTATTGAGATGGGCCCTTTAGGGGGTGAAGTTTGCACTGAATCGATCTGCCAGGATATTGGCAATATCCTTGGGATAAGTATATTTAATGCCATTCTGTTGTAGCTCAGAGTAGATCTGAGCATTGCCATTTAGATTCTTGACATAGCTATAGAATGCCTTGTGGTTGTCTTTGGAATCTGTGGCAATTTTATTTTCATAAGTAGCTTTGGAGGATTTTATGAGGGATCTCAGCCTCTTACTGAGGCTGGTAAGGGAGTTTTTTGCATCCTGGGATTTTCTTCTTTTCTGCAACAGTTTCTTACTTTTGTTGTACAGTTTTTTTTATGGCAAAGGACCACCAGATTGGCTTCCTTTTTTTTTGGAGGAAAGCGTCTTTGTTCTATTGGGGATGGCACGATTCATGCATGAGTGGATGTGCTCGTACAGTGCCTTAGTGTAGGACTCAGCAGTTGAACTTTCAGTTCCCGTCTGCATGGGTGTCATGAAGTTTGTCACGTCTGACTTGAGTAGCATGATGATGGCTTTGGAGAAGTTTTTTACAGAGGTTTCCTTACTGGGGGATGGGGGTGGGATGTGGATGTCAAGGGTGATTAGCTTATGGTCAGACCTGACCAACAAGGGGGTGACCATAGGTGTGGAGCATCAATTTCCCATGTTGGTAATGACCAGGTCTAGGATATTGGATCCTCTGGTGGGACTAAAGATTAGTTGATCCAGGGCATTGGAATTTATGAATTCCAAGAACCATTGGGCAAAGGTTTTGATACACGAGTAGTTTTCCCAGTTAATGGCAGGGTAGTTGAAATCACCCAGTATTAGGGTGTTTGGTTCTATCTTAATATTTTCCAGTATGTTTAGAAAGGTATAGTGAGAATCTTGGGGCATGGTGGGGGATCTGTAGCAAGCTACAATTTGGATTGCAGTCTTACCTAGTGTTAGTTGCACCTGGAGAATTTCAGATGCATTGTGTTAGTCAACTAGCCTGGTGTTGTGAATATCCTTGGTGAATATGGACACTTCTCTACCTTTAGTGTTTTGGTCCTGGTTTGGTGGCCAAAATGTCTGGTAAGAGTTGTAGCCTGGTATTGCAGGGGTGCTCTCTTGAGCCTTGAATCAGGTCTCAGTTACTGCACAGATATCAGTGTTCTCCATTTTTAGGAGTGCCTCAAGAGAGTGCATTTTGAGGTTTAGACTTCTAGCATTGAGTATCATTACCTTCAGATTTTGCATACTTGTACCTGTTATGGTGGTGGTTTTGTCCTTTGAACTTTGCCTAAAAAAGGCACTATAGGGCTGGCAAGAGCCTTAGCCAGCAACCTGAATCCCAGGGGCGACAGGTTTAGACCGTCTCTGGCAAAGCACCATGGTCTGTCGATCGTGTCATCCCAGGCAGACAGATACTGGATCCCCTTTGAATGACACCAGAAGCTTAGCCAATTGTTGAAGTCAATCATTTTGTCCTTATACTGTGGTATCATTCTGAGCGAAGGCAGGATGCTACTCAGGGCTAGGGTTATATCTGCCTGGGCCACATGATCCAAGAGCTCTTCCATTTCTCTTTTCATGTAGTCCAGGGAGGTACGTCTCAAGTCATTCACTTCAACATGGACAATGACAAAGTCATATTTGTACTTGTGGAGAAACTGAGTGCATACATTATGTGATGGATCCTGGCACCCATCAGGCAGCTGACTGTAATTTTCTCCTTGTTCAGCCTGGTGAGTGGGACATTAGTGTGCCTGACTATAGAGTCACCTATGACTAAATATTATCAAGGTAATCCTTTATTTTCGGTTTAGCATTCTCCAGTTGCTCCTCTTCTTATTCTGTGAAATTCTCCCTGTTTTGTAAAACTTTGACACTTGTCAGTCCCTGTAAGTAATTCTTACTTCTTAAGCATATCTCCTTTTTTATTAACATCCTATTTTTAAATTCCACTTTAATTTTATCCCATTCCCTAGCTATACTTTCAGAAGAAATTCCTATTTTCTCTAATGTCGCCTGAATAATTTCCACTGCCTATTCCTTAAATTCCTCTCTTTTCAACAAATAGGTGGGAAAGCACCAGTGTCTCATTTTTATTTCATTACCCTGTGTTTTTATTTTAGTTATTATTGGCAAATGATCTGAAATAGTTATTGGGTGCATATCAAGACCTTCAGTTAAATGCACGTTTCTGTGAAATGTAAATTCTGTCTAGCCTAGCCCAGTTTTTGTATCTTGGGGAATAATATGTAAATTACTTCTAACTCCTAGTACTGAATTCGCATCTTTCATGCCAAATATTTTCATAAATTTCTTTAAAAATTGACCCTCCTTTATTATATTTTCCTTTCTGGGCCCACCAGATACATCTTCACTTTTGCTATCAAATTGCAGTCCCCATCTATAAGTAATATTCCTTGCTGAAAGCTGATTATTTCTCCCCAAATTTTTTTTAAGCTGCATTATAGTAGTTTTCTGTGGATAAATGCATGCCACTGTAATCCTTTCCCTTGCCAGTAGCCCTTTAGTACTACAAATCTGCCATAATTATATTTTATATTTTCTTATATTAATTGCAAGAGGAGCTCCAATAATAATAGAAGTACTCCTCCCTTCCTTTGCCTCAGGTATGCTGCTGAATAACCATTCTGAAAAGCTTTGTTTATCAAATTCACATGTTCAGTTTTTTCCAAGTGTGTCTTCTGGAGCATAGCTATTTGCACTCTACATTTTTAATATTTATATAGTTCACTACTCTTTCTTTTTTGTGTTTATCAGTGAGACCATTGACATTTAAAGATATTATAGAAAGAATTATATTCTTGAGGGATTATTATTCCCACCATTTATGTATAAAAGCTTTTTTGTTAAATGTTTGGTTCCAGCTTTTGTGTTACATGCACACACCATTTGGCAGGTTAATCATTTATACAATCATTTATTGTCATCTCCATTTTAGCCTATGTGACATCTTGCAGAATTTTCTGTCTTATTGAAAACCCTCAAACAAAAATACACACCCCAATAACCCCCTAAAACCTATTAACTTAATAATAATGATACACAAAACTCTGTACATCATAAAAACAAACATTCTAAACTGATAGCCACACCCACAGGCTAGAGACAACCAAAAAGAAAGGTTATTCATGCTAAGTCACATGATACAGCCTTTGCCTTTAGTAAGTGCTGTCTGGTTTTATCTTATCTTTAAAGCTCTCCCAGTTAAAAAATAAAACTTGAATGCTTTCACTAAACATTTTCTCCATGCCATTTTCCTTTATCAGATTGCTTTCTGATGATATGCAAACCAGATACAAACTGCTAAGGATACTGTGTTTATCAGAAAAAAATGTATAAAATTCAATATCCCATTATGTTTGGTTTTGTCCAGAATTCTTAATCAAACAGAGCACCTCACTGGCCCTCTTCAAGAGAAATCTTGATGAGTGGATGGGAAATAGAAAATTCACCCTGGGATCACTCCAGTGGCAATACTCGACAGAGGCACTGGAAACTAAGGTCGGGTGGCACGATGCCAGGGTAATCCTATGGGCTAGGCTTGTAAAGGCTCCAGGGCTATTAGCCTGGTACACACCTATGAACCAAAGTTAAAAGGATGATAAACTAATTTTTGAAAATAGAATAACAAAAGGAATGCCAAAATTGATAGATATGGATCAATGTGGTTTTATGAAGGAGAGGCTAACATTTGACAACATTAACAGAACAATAATGATCCAGAGGGAAGCAGAATGTAAGAATATATCATTGTTGTTGGTGGTGGTGGTTCTTGATGCAGAGAAAGCATTCAACAGAGTAAGCTGGGAGTTTATGAGCAGGGAAATGGAAGGATTTGCATTTCCTGAAAAAATTCTAAAGTTGAATGGGAGGATATATGAGTGATCAGTGGCAACAATTAAAATTAAAGTGGGTAGAGTCCTCTCTTAAAATTTCTGCTTGAGCAGAGGAACCAGGTAGGGGTGTCCTCTTTTCCCATTGCTATTTGCATTATATTTAGAACCATTAGCAAAGAAAATAAGGGACTCAGAAATTCAAGGATATTTGGTATGCTAGTCAAGAAAAGCTGTCTCTATTTGATATTATGTTATGCCTGGCAAAACCAGAAAGAGACACTACAGTGTTGTGGAACATTTTGAGACAGTTTCAGACCTTTTTACAATACAAAATTAATGAAGCTAAAACAAAGGCAATAGTGATAAATTATGTCTACACACAAATTTGTTCAGCAATAGTCACATTTATGGGGACATGATAAAATGAAATATTTAATAAGAGCATGGATTAAAAATGATTCTGGTGTGAGAGCTAAGGATATGTGGGAAGAGACCAAAGTAAAGGTAATACAAAAACTGAGAAAATGGAAGCTTTATTATATGGATATGGAAAGTAAGATACAGGCAGTCAAAATGTTTTTAGTCCCTTTAGTCTTATACACAGGTCAGGCATATTTTTATCAACAAAAGGAGAAGTTGTGGATAGCAATTAATAAAGAACTGAATGACTTTATCTGGGAGGGAAAGATGGCAAGAGTCAAGTGGGATAAGCTGATTCTTCCAGTAGAACAGGATGGATTGGGTTTACCCAATTTGAAGGGGTATTTCAAAGCTGCACAGTTAGGATTCCTAAACATAGCGCAAGCATAAAATTATAATTCAAAGTGGAAAGGGATGATGTTAAAATGGGGGGAAGCTCAAGAAACAAAGAGAAACTGGGATTTTGGATGCAGGCCTTTAAGGAAAACAATAGTTATACAGAATATTATATCCATAAAGTAGCAGAAAGTATTCTAAGAACTAAGCCAACACGGGAAAGGAGAAAGGAGATTCTGCTGATAGAGATGACTTCAATTAGGGAAATAGACAATAGGCAAGAGGGGGCTGGAATTTATTGGAGAAAACTGGCAAAAGAACCAAGGTATTGGGAGCAAATAACTAGAGAGGGAAAGGTAATAGAATGGGAAGATGCCAAAAATTTATTTTGACTACAGGTTAGAGATTGCATAAGCAAACAGAAAGAAATACGGGGGGGTCATAAACAAAAGACCAGCAGTAGTAGAGTTTTTACTAGACTCCAGAACAGAAGGTGCCATTAAAACAGGAATAATTAGTAGAATATATAAAATATTGCATAACTGTAAGAATAAATCAGAGGAGGTTAGAAAGGATTGGGAAGAGAGAGTGGATAAGCAATTCACAAAGAAACAATGGGAGGTCATATGTATGTCTCAAAGCAACAAAATCTATAAGATTTAGGATTTTTGCTCAGAAATGTTTACGTAGATATTTTTATAAGCCAAGTAGACTCCAGAGAATTTTTCCTCAGGTAGACAGCAAATATTGGAAGTGTGACAGGAAAGAAAGAGGTACTTGGGAACATATTTTCTGGCAGTGCAGTGGGTTGGCGGACATTAAGGATTCCCAATGGGATGCACCATATGAGATGCTGGGTAGGTGGATTGGTGTGATGAGGGAGATGATTCTTCTGAGCTATGATATAGAGTCGGAATTGCCTAGACATGGTAAGGCCTTGCTGTGTTTAAATATGGTGGCTACCAAAAAAGCAATTACTAGAAAATAGAAATCAAAATCTAAACTAACTATTTTAGAAGTAGTGAATATAGTAACATAGATAAATCAACTGGAATTGAAAGCTTTAGAGAAGAGCAGGAGCAGATTGCATAGGAAAAAATGGGAATTGTGGGAACAATACATACAGGAAAGGGATGAGGTTTAAAAGAAGGCAGGACTTAAATGAGCTATGTAATGTTTGACTGAAAATGATTGGGTAGATTACAAGTGATGTATAATGTTTGCAATTGGGTATATGTCAGTATGTTTTGTGATGTAAAATGCTTCCAACTAAGATTGTGTCAGTGTAGTTCATTTTCATCTATATAAATGTATGATTGCTTATGTCATAAGTGGTGGTTTAATAAATATGTTTCTTGTTTTAAAAAAAGGTCAGGAATCAAATAATTTATGTAATGTTGCTTAGGTTATATGATATATAGCAATATAATGTTTGTTGATGTTAATTTAATACAGTTTGATTACTTTTGTGTAAATGTAAATTTGCCTATGTCACAAGTGATGATTCAATAAAGGTGTTAAAAAATAATTTTGGAATTATGAGAATGGTAGAGTAGAAAACCTAGGACAAATTTTGAATGCAATGGTAGATTATTTAAGTACACTGTACTGACAAGATGTAGTGGTTGAAAGTAAGAGACAATCAATAGCAACATATTTGAGTGAAAGTAATATCAAAAATAAGGAACCTGAAATTAAAGAAGAAATTAAAAAAAAATACATGGAAAATGCCTGGTATTCATAAAACTGGGTGGGGAAAAAGTAGGAACAGGAGACAATAAAAGTCTGACTGGTATATTTATTTATTTATCGTTTGTTGATCAGTTTAGTCCCAACAGGCTAGTGGTCTCTTTTCAGTGGAGACCCAAGGTGGTATTTCTTCTAGAAGGAGAAATTTGGCCATGGCATCAGGAAAAGTACAACTGTGTAAGAATTTACCATAACAATAGATACATACATACATACATACATGCATACATACAAATATTTCAAACACGGGCATTAAAGCCCTTCTAGCTTGTCAATATACCAAAACACTTGTTCCCATAATAAGTATCCACGCTGTTCTTAAAAAATATCTAAACTAGTACTTGCTTTAATGTAATTTGGTAGTCTGTTTCATGCATCAACTGTTGTCTCAGAGAACCGATTAGTACACTTCTCATTCCTATAGAATCTTCTACATGGGTTGTCTGATGAGTTTCTGCTACTTTTTGATAACCTCAAACATTCCCAGAGGTAGTTGTCTCTAAATGCCCTATATACCTAAATAAGATATCTATTAGAAACACTGTACAAGTTCAGATATTTTAGCCTTTCATAAATTTTCACATCCATGGATGCCCTTGGTATATTTCCGCTGTATCCTTTCCAGTTTAATTATGCTTGTTTTCTTATAAGGTTTCTATATTGTTATTCTATAGTCAAGTTTAGGTCTAATGTAACTAACAATTTGATTTCTGATTTCCTAGACTTTATAAATCTTTTTGTACTGCCTAGTTCTATAACTATCATTAACCAATTGGTTGATATGATTAGAAAAAATGGATCTACCCATACACCCAAGTTCTTAAATGAGTCTGCAATTTCAATCACTGTGTGCTGTAATAAATATTCACCTTTCAATTTATGTCTCCCAAATCTCATATGCTTATTTTTGATATATTTATCAGCATATTATTCTCCTGTGCCCAAATGGTCAGCTTAGTCAAGTTATTTTGCAGACATGCCTTATCTGTAACACATGTAATCAATTTACCCAATTTCAGGTCATCTGCATATAGACAGTAGAACACCTGAGATGAAAAAGTTAAGTCTGAAAGATACAATCTAAACAAGTAAGGGCCTAGGACAGAGCCCTGTGGGACACCTTGACTGTAACCAAGACTTTCATCTGACCAGTTGTTGTATGACACTTGCCATGTCCTGTTTGTAAGCCATGTGGCTATCCATCTTATCAAGAGTACATCAATACCTAGTTGTTCTAATTTATTGATCAGTGTTTTGTGTATTATCCTGTCAAATGCTGAAGTTAAATCGATATAAATTACATTACAGTACAATTTATCATTCATAGCTGTTAGGATATTGTTATAGGATATCAAGTTACAGGTGGGAATAGATCTATTTTCAATATATGCATGCTGATATATGGCCCCAATCCATCCAATTCTGACAATAACAGAAAGTAGACTTAAGGGTCTATATGACTCTGTGTTTGTCCTACTCCCCTTTCCCTTAAAGACGGGTTTAATAAATGCATGTCTCCAATCTTGAGAAATCTCCCCATATTTACATGGCCTTGTAAATAATATAATGGTACTGTAAGTTCTAGCTGAAGTGTTCTCAAGTCATTGTTATTAATTCTTTCTCCACTCTGTGCTTTGTTTGGATCCAGTTTGTGCAGTTCTTTTTCAATATAATCTAATTTAATTACAGTATCTGAGGTTACCTGGATGTCACTAGGACAACTTATCACCCCGTTTGTGGAGCCAAATTGTTTTGCATAAGATTTTGTAAATATATCTATAATCTGTTGTGTCTGAGAATAAATTTTAGAATTTGCACATAGTTTATCAATTTGTATGTCTTTACTCCTTCCACATCTTATGTATCTATAAAAAGTTTTCCTATTATGCTCAATATCTTTATATAAATTTTCTTCAATTTTTTCTTGATCTTGTCTCACACTATGCTTAATTTGTCCAACTTGTTTATTTCAGTTTTAAAAGTTGTAGTTCGACCACTCTTCCATTTCTTATATTTTTAGTTTCTCACCTTAATCAAGTATATTGTTCTTATGGAAATCTATCCCCTAACATTGTATGCCTAGATACTGATGTTAAACTGTTTTTTTTTTTTTATTTTTTGCACTCAAATAATTTCTCTTTCAAAACTTTCTACATTCCATCTGCAGTTTTTCTACTGAACACATAACTCCATTTAGTTTTACATAGTGAATGTTTTGCTTCCAATTATTCTGTAACTGTGCATTGGTTTAGATTTCAGTTTGGCAGAATTATCTAGCAAAAAATTAACTTTTATAACTCCATGATCATTGCACATCAATGGTGGTAAAACCTGACTTGAAGTAACAGCAGTCTCTTTAGGAACACAAACAATGTCTAGTATGTTCCTTTCCCTGGTAGTTTTTTTTACAGTCTGATGCAGTGTTGTTCCTGAACATACGTTGTGAATAATTTCCTTACTAATGTTGTTGAATCAACATTATTCCAGTCTGTTTCTGGTAAATTTAAGTCCCCAACCACTGTTATTCTTTCCTTCTGTTTCATCAAGAAATGTATAAATTCCTCTAGGTCATCAGCACTTGACTTTGGTGGTCTATACACTCCAACAATTGTTATATGTTCCAGGGTTTTCTTTATTGTCACAGTTACACAGTCTATAGTATTTGTGTTATCATTGAACATGTAAAAATCACAGGTTTCATAACTATCTTTAATTGCTATCACAACACCTCCATCTGATTTTTGTTAGAATGTATGTTACAGTAAAAACATTTATACCCTAATAGAACAGAATTCCAGTCATTGTTCTTTAACCATGTTTCACAAACAGTAACAATGTCAGTCCCGTGGGATCATAGTAAATTTTCTGTTACAAAAAACTTTATTATTAATGTTCCTTAACCCAGCCACTGGGGATGCACAAACCAGTGCATTTATTTGTGCCGGTCCCAAGCCTGGATAAATGGGGAGGGTTACATCAGGAAGGGTATCTGGCATAAAACTTCACCATATAATTCATGCTGACACCAATAATTATTTCCATAGCGGATCAGTCGAGGCCCGGGTTAACAACAACCACCACCAGTACTGTTAGCCAACAGGGTGATGGCGGAAATTGGGCTACTGTTAGCCGAAGGAGGAGAAGAGGTGGAAGGCATGGCTGAAGGCAGGAAGAGAGGAGAAAGGCTAGGACTGTAGTAGTGAGGGTCGGAACTTTGAATGTTGGCAGTATGACTGGTATAGGGAGAGAGCTAGCTGATATGATGGACAGAAGGAAAGTTGGTATATTGTGTGTGCAAGAGACCAGATGGAAGGGGAGTAAGGCTAGGTGTATCGGAGGTGGGCTCAAATTGTTTTATCATGGTGTGGATGGGAGGAGAAATGGTGTTGGAGTTATCCTGAAGGAACAATATGCTAAGAGTGTTTTGGAGGTGAAAAGAGTGTCGGATAGAGTGATGTTTATGAAGCTGGAAATTGATGGTGTAATGATGAATGTTGTTAGTGCATATGCTCCACAAGTTGAGTGTGCAATGGATGAGAAAGAAATATTTTGGAGTGAGTTGGATGAAGTGGTGATGACTGTACCCAAGGATGAGAGAGTGGTGATTGGAGCAGATTTCAATGGGCATGTTGGTGAAGGGAACAGAGGGGATGATGAAGTGATGGGTAGGTATGGTGTTAAAGGAATGCAGAGGGTCAGATGATAGTGGATTTTGCAAAAAGGATGGACATGGCTGTGGTGAATACATATTTTAACAAGAGGGAGGAGCATAGGGTGACATACAAGAGTGGAGGAAGATGCACACAGGTGGATTATATCTTATGTAGGAGGGCCAGTTTGAAGGAGATTGGAGACTGTAAAGTGGTGACCAGGGGAAAGTGTAGTTAGGCAGCATAGGATGGTGGTTTGTAGGATGACATTGGTGATCAAGAAGAGGAGGAGGAGTGTGAGGGCAGCACCAAGGATCAAATAGTGGAAATTGAAAAAGGGTAATTGTGAGGTGGAGTTCAGGGATGAGTTAAGACAGGCACTGGGTGGCAGTGAAGAGTTACCAAATAGCTGGGTAATTACAGCAGAGCTAGTAAGGGAGATAGCTAGAAAGGTGCTTGGTATGACTTCTGGACAGAGGAAGGATGGCAAGGAGACATGGTGGTGGAATGAGGAAGTACAGGAGACTATACAGAGAAAGAGGTTGGCAAATAAGTGGGATTGTCAGAGAGATGAAGAAAGTAGATAGGAGTATAATGAAATGAGGTGCATGGCAAAGAGAGAGGTGGCGAAGGCTAAGGATAAGGCATATGAAGAGTTGTATGAAAGGCTGGACACTAAGGAGGGAAAAAAGGACCTGTACCAATTGGCTAGACAGAGAGACCGAGCTAGTAAATATGTGCAGCAGGTAAGGGGGATAAAGGATAATGAGGGAAACATATTCACAAGTGAGGAGAGTGTGTTGAGCAAATGGAAAGAGTACTTTGAGGGGTTGATGAATGAAGAGAATGAGAGGGAGAGAAGGTTGGATGATGTGCAGACAGTGAATCATGAAGTACAATGGATTAGCAAGGAGGAAGTAAGGATAGCTATGAAAAGGATGAAGAATGGAAAGGCTGTTGGTCCAGATGACATACCTGTGGAAGCATGGAGATGTTTAGGTGAAATGGCAGTGGAGTTTTTAACCAGATTGCTTAATGAAATCTTGGAAAGTAAGAGGATGCCTAAGGAATGGAAAAAAAGTGTTTTGGTACCGATTTTTTAAGAATAAGGGTGATGTGCAGAACTGTAGTAACTATACAGGGATTAAATTAATCAGTCACTGCATGAAGTTATGGGAAAGAGTAGTGGAAGCTAGGTTAAGAAGGGACATGATGATTAGTGAACAACAGTATGGTTTCATGCCGGGAAAGAGCACTACAGATGCAATGTTTCCTCTGAGAGTGTTGATGGAGAAGTACAGAGAAGGTCAGAAGGAGTTGCATTGTATTTTTGTAGACTTATAGAAAGCATATGACAGGGTGCCTAGAGAGGAGTTGTATTGTATGAGGAAGTCAGGAGTGTCAGAGAAGTATGTAAGAGTGGTACAGGTTATGTACGAGGGTAGTGTGACAACGGTGAGGTCTGCGGTGGGAGTGACAGATGTGTTTAAGGTGGAGGTGAGGTTACATCAAGGATCAGCTCTGAGCCCTTTCGTATTTGCAATGGTGATGGACAGGTTGACAGATGAGATCAGACAGGAGTCCCTGTGGACTATGATGTTTGCAGATGACATTGTGATCTGTAGTGAGAGTAGGAAACAGGTGGAGGAGACCCTGGAGAGGTGGAGATATGCTCTAGAGAGAAGAGGAATGAAGGTCAGCAGGACTAAGACAGAATATATGTGTGTGAATGAGAGGGAGGATAGAGGAATGGTGAGGATGCAAGGAGTAGAGGTGGCGAATTGGATGAGTTTAAATACTTGGGATCGATAGTTCACAGTAACAGTGACTGTGGAAGAGAGGTGAAGAAGAGAGTACAGGCAGGGTGGAGTGGGTGGAATAGAGTGTCAGGAGTGATTTGTGACAGACGAGTACCAGTAAGAGTGAAAGGGAAGGTCTACAAGAGGGTAGTGAGACCAGCTATGTTATATGGGTTGGAAACAGTCGCATTGACAAAAAGGCAGGAGTTAGAGCTGGATGTGCCTGTACTCTCTTCTTCACCTCTCTTCCACAGTCACTGTTACTGTGAACTATCGATCCCAAGTATTTAAACTCATCCAATTCGCCACCTCTACTCCTTGCATCCTCACCATTCCTCTATCCTGCTCAGACAAGCTCCACGTGAGTTTACAGAGTGGTCCTAGCAGCAAGAAACTCGAAAAAGCGACTATCTTCTGGATTTAAGTATCTTTGTTTTTTTTCACTGAAAATAGCTTCTGCTGCTTACTTTGAACTAGCCTGAACTGTTTTTTTACTGATTACTGCATTTATTTTAAAATCTGCACTTAAAGTTACATTTAGTCGAATTTAGTCGAAAGTTTGCTTGTTTGTTTGTTTAATTGAACTGTGGAGGCTGCCCACTAAAGTGTGCTAGCCTGTGTAACTAATTTATCACTGTCTCTGCATTTTCTGTGTATTTCTGCAAATAAAAACAAAAAAAACAAAAAAATAATCCTTGTTTTCTGCCTTTCTCGACTAGTTTAGACCAGTATACAGGCATTGCTGTATTCTGGGCTGTGGTGTAGTTCCTGTGTTGTCCATTACCTTACTTGGATAGAAGGAAGTTTCTTTGCTCACCAGTGGGAGTGGGGAGCCTTGAGCAGCCTACCTGTCCTTGGGGGAAGTGACCTCAGCACAAGAAGCTGTTAATAATTGGTTGTTTGGGACCATTCCTAGCTCTTTTGTAGTTCACTGCTTAAAATCTGCCTCTGGGCATTTTTTCTGGCTATACTGCTCAGACAAGCTCCACGTGGGTTTACAGAGTGGTCCTAGCAGCAAGGAACTCGAAAAAGTGACTACCTTCTGGATTTAAGTATCTTTGCTTTTTTTTTCACTGAAAATAGCTTCTGCTGCTTACTTTGAACTAGCCTGAACTGTTTTTTACTGATTACTGCATTTATTTTAAAATCTGCACTTAAAGTTACATTTAGTCGAATTTAGTCGAAAGTTTGCTTGTTTGTTTGTTTAATTGAACTGTGGAGGCTGCCCACTAAAATGTGCTAGCCTGTGTAACTAATTTATCACTGTCTCTGCATTTTCTGTGTATTTCTGCAAAAAAAAAACAAAAAAAATAATCCTTGTTTTCCCGCCTTTCTCGACTAGTTTAGACCAGTATACAGGCATTGCTGTATTCTGGGCTGTGGTGTAGTTCCTGTGTTGTCCATTACCTTACTTGGATAGAAGGAAGTTTCTTTGCTCACCAGTGGGAGTGGGGAGCCTTGAGCAGCCTACCTGTCCTTGGGGGAAGTGACCTCAGCACAAGAAGCTGTTAGTAATTGGTTGTTTGGGACCATTCCTAGCTCTTTTGTAGTTCACTGCTTAAAATCCGCCTCTGGGCATTTTTTCTGGCTATACTGCTCAGACAAGCTCCACGTGGGTTTACAGAGTGGTCCTAGCAGCAAGGAACTCGAAAAAGCAACTACCTTCTGGATTTAAGTATCTTTGCTTTTTTCACTGAAAATAGCTTCTGCTGCTTACTTTGAACTAGCCTGAACTGTTTTTTACTGATTACTGCATTTATTTTAAAATCTGCACTTAAAGTTACATTTAGTTGAATTTAGTCGAAAGTTTGCTTGTTTGTTTGTTTAATTGAACTGTGGAGGCTGCCCACTAAAGTGTGCTAGCCTGTGTAACTAATTTATCACTGTCTCTGCATTTTCTGTGTATTTCTGCAAAAAAAACAAAAAAACAAAAAAATAATCCTTGTTTTCCCGCCTTTCTCGACTAGTTTAGACCAGTATACAGGCATTGCTGTATTCTGGGCTGTGGTGTAGTTCCTGTGTTGTCCATTACCTTACTTGGATAGAAGGAAGTTTCTTTGCTCACCAGTGGGAGTGGGGAGCCTTGAGCAGCCTACCTGTCCTTGGGGAAGTGACCTCAGCACAAGAAGCTGTTAGTAATTGGTTGTTTGGGACCATTCCTAGCTCTTTTGTAGTTCACTGCTTAAAATCCGCCTCTGGGCATTTTTTCTGGCTATGCTGCTCAGACAAGCTCCACGTGGGTTTACAGAGTGGTCCTAGCAGCAAGGAACTCGAAAAAGCAACTACCTTCTAGATTTAAGTATCTTTGCTTTTTTTCACTGAAAATAGCTTCTGCTGCTTACTTTGAACTAGCCTGAACTGTTTTTTACTGATTACTGCATTTATTTTAAAATCTGCACTTAAAGTTACATTTAGTCGAAAGTTTGCTTATTTGTTTGTTTAATTGAACTGTGGAGGCTGCCCACTAAAGTGTGCTAGCCTGTGTAACTAATTTATCACTGTCTCTGCATTTTCTGTGTATTTCTGCAAAAAAACCCAAAAAAACGAAAAAATAATCCTTGTTTTCCCACCTTTCTCGACTAGTTTAGACCAGTATACAGGCATTGCTGTATTCTGGGCTGTGGTGTAGTTCCTATGTTGTCCATTACCTTACTTGGATAGAAGGAAATTTCTTTGCTCACCAGTGGGAGTGGGGAGCCTTGAGCAGCCTACCTGTCCTTGGGGGAAGTGACCTCAGCACAAGAAGCTGTTAGTAATTGGTTGTTTGGGACCATTCCTAGCTCTTTTGTAGTTCACTGCTTAAAATCTGCGTTTGCACGGCTTTGTGCGGTCGTGCGCATAGCGCAGTGCCGGTTAAACAAGGTTAAACTTGGTTAAAGAAGGTTAAACTTTTTCTGGCTCCACCAAGTCTGCTCTTCAATTTTCCCTTAGAACTGTTCTACTTGCAATCTAAACAGCCTATACTCTATCTGAAAAAGCTCAGCACTTGCTCCTAAAGCATTTTGTATACAGGTAAAGCACTCTTAAACAAACGAAAGTACTTCATTCACCTAAATTCTGTTGAGTACCCATTTCCCTATATGTCCTTTCTGACTCACACAGCAATCTTTTTCACTATTTCTAGCATGTCGAAGGGTCAGTTGCTGACGTCCTCTCCTGTTCAGCTGGTGAATCTGGGAATCTTGAGGCAATGTTACAATTGCCTCATGTACACAGACAACCCTCTCCTCCTCCCAACAAATACAAATATATGCGAGAGATGCAACTATATAGCCAAACTGGAGGCTGAGCTCTCTCAATTCAGTACTGGCAAGACCAGTCAGGAGGAGAAGGTAACCATGCACACCACAAACCCAGTCTCACATAGAACTATCACAACTGCAAACCAAACACATAAACACACAAAAACATACTGAGGCTGATTAAAAATCTACCAAAACAACAGAGGCCTCCAAAGCAGACACCAAGCAACCACCACCTCAAGACATAGCACATGCAACACATAGTTCACAAAGTCAGTGTGCTAAACAGTCACAGCCCTTAAGGCCAAACAACATGCCAGACACACTTGTAATAGGTGACTCCATAGTCAGGCACACTGACGCCCGCTCACCAGACTGAACAAGGAGAGGGTCACAGTAAGCTGCCTGTCGGGAGCTGGAATCCGCCACATAACACAAGCACTCAGGTCACTCCACAGCAAGTACAAATATGACTCAGTCATTGTACATGCCAGTGTGAACGACCTGAGACGTACCTCCCTGGACTACATGAAAAGAGACATAGAGGAGCTCTCTGATTATGTAGCCCAGGCCGGTATGACCCTGACCCTGAGCAGCATCTTACCCTCACCAAGAATGATGCCACAGTACAAAGACAAAATGATCAGTTTTAACAATTGGCTTAATTACTGGTGTCATTCTAAGGGGATCCAGTGTCTGTCTGCTTGGGATGACATGCTTAACAAGCCACGCTGCTTTGCAAGGGATGGCTTGCACCTGTCACCCCTGGGCTTCCGGATACTGGCCAAGGCTCTTGCCACCCCCATAGTGCCTTTTTTAGGCAAGGCTCAAATGACAAACCTACCTCGCTACAAAATACAAGTGGAAAAAAACTAAGGGTAATGCTGCTCAATGCCAGAAGTCTAAACCTCAAGATGCATGCCCTCGAAGCCCTCCTCAGTATGGAGAACATCGATGTCTGTGCAGTGACTGAAACCTGGTTCAAGGCTCTTGAGAGCACCCCAGCACTATCAGGTTTTACCTCATATCATGCTTTCCGGCCCCAAAACTTGGACCGAACCACAAAAGGAGGGGGAGTATCCATTTTCATCAAAGATACCCACACCTCCAGGTTAGTGGCAACACACGAAGCATCGGAGACTATCCAGGTGCAACTAACCATAGGAAAACTGCCTTACAGTTTGTAGCATGCTACAGACCACCCTCTCAAACTCAGGAACCCCACACAGCCTTCCTAAAGACACTGGAGAGTATAAATGTCTCTCCAAATACCATCATTTTGGGAGACTTCAACTACCCAAACATAGACTGGGAACATTACTCAAGCCCCAACACCCTAGCCCAAAGGTTCCTAGAATTCATAAACTCAAATGCAATGGAACAACTAGTCACCATTCCCACAAGAGGAGACAATATACTCATCACAAACATGGGGACAAAATGCTTCACACCGGAAGTACATCCCTCTTTGGTAAGATCAGACCATAAATTAATCTCACTGGAAATCCACATCCCGCCTCCACCCCCTGCACAAAAGACCACAGTGAAGAACTTCTCAAAAGCAAACTTCACACTTCTTAAGACTGAAGTGGTATCTTTCAAGGCCCCTGGGCCAGTGGAAACCACAACCCACACTGCTGAATCCTTTGCAAATGCCTTCTATGGGCACCTTCAAGAATGCATGCATCATGCAATCCCAAATAAAACCAAGACCCATTCCCCAAAGGCAGGCGCCCGGTCTGGTGGACCCCAGCCATAAACAAACTTTACAACAGGAGGAGGAAGCTACTACATGACAGAGCAAAATCCCTAAAAGGGAAGGCATCTCTGATCAGTACTAGCAAAAACTACGATCACTCATAAAATCATCCAAGGCCAACTTTGAGAGAAAAATCACAAAAGACAATCACAAGGCCTTCTTTAGCTATGTTAGAAACCTGGGTGGAAACTCCCAGATATGCTCAGAGTTAGTCCAAAATGACACAAAATACACTGAACCCACTGACATTGCCAACATTCTGGCAGACAGGTTCAGTGCAAATTTCTCCTCCCCCTCCCCCCCAAAAGGAGAAATAACTATCCCAGCAGAGTGTAGCCTCCCAAACATCTCAGATGCCCAGGTGAGAGCCGCCCTCTCTAAAGCTAAAAACACAGCATCAATGGGACCGGATGGTGTCCCAGGCTGTGTGCTACATGAACTCCAAGAGGAACTAAACCCACACATAAGGCTGCTGTTTAATCTTAGCCTTACTACATGATAAGTACCCAAAGAGTGGCGTACGGCAACAGTGGTCCCACTTCACAAAGGCGGTGCTTCTACGGACCCTGGAAATTACCGCCCCATATGCTTGACGAGCCTGGTCTGCAAAGCTATGGAGAGGATCATTATGGAACTCATAAACAAAGACATTGGGGACCTACAGACATTGTATCCTACCCAATTTGGCTTTGTCAAGGGCAGATCCTGCCTTTTGAACTTGGTCGACTTTTTTGAAACAGTCACTAAGGCCATTGATGAGGGTAAGGCAGTTCACACAGCTACCTTGACCTTGCAAAAGCCTTTGACACAATACCCCACTCGGGTATCATAGACAAACTCACCAGCTTAAATGTAAACCCATATGTCACAAGATGGGTTGCAAACTGGCTCAAGGACAGAACCCACAGGGTCAGAGTTGCTGGAGCTATGTCAGACTCTAAGCCAGTCACAAGTGGTGTCCTGGGACCCCTCTTGTTCGGCATTTATTTTTCCGAGGTACAGGCATACATAGGAGGATTGTGGCTGACAAAGTTCGCAGATGACTGCAAACTGGGCGCCATAATTGATACTCCAGCGGACA
Organism: Protopterus annectens; assembly: GCF_019279795.1. Lineage (NCBI taxonomy): Eukaryota > Metazoa > Chordata > Ceratodontiformes > Protopteridae > Protopterus > Protopterus annectens. The sequence goes on from NC_056737.1 coordinate 1,134,419,743, forward strand.
CAAACATCCTTCAGAGAGGCCTCATAGAAACGGATAATTGGTGCCAGAGCCATGGCCTTAAGCTGAATGCCAAAAAATGTATAGTCATACCCTTTGGGAAAAACAAGGTACCGACAAATTACCACATAGGCGGTACTCCATTAAGTTCAGAAGAGGTAATCAGGGACCTAGGGACCCAGGTTGACAGTAACCTCTCATTTGACACTCACATTGCCAAAGTGGTTAGGAAGACCTTCTATATTGCCCACCTTATCATGAAGGGTTTCACATCTAGATCAAGAGAGGTCATTGTGCCCCTGTACTCTTCTCTTATCAGGCCAATGGTTGAGTACAGTGCCCCATTTGGGATGTATCTCACCCGACACCTGTAGCAGTTGGAAAGACCCCAAAAGTTCCTCACCAAGAGGATAAAGGGTCTTAAACATATGTCATATGCTGCCCGACTGAAAAGACTCCAGCTCTATTCAGTCACATACCGCCTACTCAGAGGTGATCTGTGCCTGACATACAAGGCCATGTCCAATCCTGAATTAATGGACATGCTCCACCTCAGAAAATCCAAATCCATCAGAGCCACGAGAACAAGTGACTTAAACCTCAACACAGAAATAAATAGAACGTGCTGGGGGGACAGATTCATAACCCAGAGGCTCCCTACACTCTGGAACAGAATCCCAGTCCATGTTAGGCAGAGCCCCTCACTGACTCTATTCAAGAGAAATCTCGACGAGTGGATGGGAGATCGTAGGTTTACCCCGGGGGTCATCTCTGTGTCACTACTAGACAGAGGCATAGTAAACTAAACCCTAAAAGGGCGTAGTATTCTCATCCTAAGGGGTGGTGTAAGCCACATACACTCTGGCTAGACTTATAAATGCCCTAGGGCAGATAGCCCAGTGCGAACCTATGAACCTATAAAGATGTTAAGATTTGCACTGGGTATGACGAGGGTGGATAGGATTAGGAATAAGTATATTAGAGGGTCAGCCCAGGTTGGAAGGTTTGGAGACAAAGCCAGAGTCAAGATTACGTTGGTTTGGACATGTGCTGAGGAGGGATGCTGAGTATATTGGAAAAAAGATGCTAAGGATGAAGCTACCAGGTAACAGGAAAAGAGGAAGGCCTAAGATAAGGTTTATGGATGTGGTGAGAGAGGGCATGCAGGTGGTTTGTGTGACAGAGCAAGATGCAGAGGACAGGAAGAAATGGAGACAGATGATCCGCTGTGGTGACCCCTAATGGGAACAGCCAAAAGAAGATAATGATTATTAATGCTCCTAGCAGTAACAACCATAAGAGATGCATCAAATGTTGCTATCTGTGAAATGTTACATTTTCAACCTGGCAAAAATCCTGCCTACTGTTTGTGAAATATTGCAAAAGATCTGCTGCAAAAATTATCTTCCCTGATCTTGACGAATGCACACCATCCTGTCTGAGCACATTTGTGCCGAAAACTAGGCTTGGATGTTCTACACATTTACATTTTTTAAAAAAGGACTTTTTTCCATGTGCTTATTTACTCAAAATATCTTTTCATTCATGGTGACCTGACTATCCTTTCTATATGTGATTTCTGAAAAATATGTCCTAACACCAGTGCAAGCTATAGTATCTAAGAAGGATGTAAGTTACCTACTAACAGTCAGAGAGTCCTTGTGCATGAGATCATTTGTACTGACATGAATAGAAACATATCTGTACTTTCTTACATTAACGCATTTCAAGATTTGTCTCACATCTTCTAGTTTTGCTCCTGGGAAGCATAACACCATTTGATGTTCATTATCTTCTCAGCTAGATGTCACTGTTGCAGTATTCCAAACTGTTGGGCTATCTCACCAAATAACTTGGGCATCCGTCTGGGGTTAAAAAGTCAAAACCAACCATAGAGCCATGTATCTGATATGTGACCTAAGCCCACAGGCATCATGGCACATAACTAAATGTATGAGCATGAAGGCCTCAGACTGTCTCGAATCCAGGAGACCTGGAATCACCTGAGGAAAGTTAACAAGACTGGTGAACATGGGCAGAAGGCAGAGAATGGCTCCTCCTTGGTCAATGAACAAACAAAAAGACAGCAGCTAGGCAGAAAAAAAGGGAGTAAGGTAGGGTGATAAGGAATACTTCAATAGTTATTAGTAGGACATCTACTGTTATGGTTAAGTTCTTACACAACTGTACAATGTCCTTTCTTAGATCACTGTTGCAGCATTCCAAACTGTTGGGTGATTTCCAAAACTTAATAAGTAGTAAGGGTTTATGGATGCAGCATAGGGAAGCTGTCAACTAGTCCAGATGAACAGACCTGGCAAAGGAGGCTCTGGATCTAAAAGATGCATCTACCCTATAGCGCTGAGTGAAAGTGTGCACAGAGGACCATGCTACTGCTTCTAGAACTAGTCAGTTTTTTAGTTTTAGCACTCAAATCTGTTTCTTTGAGCTCAGCACTTGTTCAGAACTTGTTGTAAGTACTAAATAAGCTACAAATTACCACAGCACTCAACTTTCCTCACTTGTCTAGAGGAAAACAGTTTTTAGTACTTAATAAATAAACACCTATCCAGGCATGTCTAAGGGTCAGCTCCCAGTGTTTTTTCCTGTCTACCTGATGAATCTGGGCATCTTGGGGCAATGCAGCAATTGCCTTATGCACACAGACAACCCTCTCCTCCTAACACCCAACACTACAACCTGTGAGAGATGCACTTATATAGCCAAATTGGAAGCAATGCTCTCTTCACTCAAGACTGGACTAGACAGTCAAGAGGAGAAGGTAAACACTTGCACCACACCACACTCATCACATAGTCCCTCAAAACCCACACCAGCAAAACAGACACATAGAAACACAAAACACACACCTACATTCACTGAGGCTCAGAATAAAAACCTGTTCAAGCAACAGAGACATGGATGTGGCAAGAGAGGGCATGCAGGTGGTTTGTGTGACAGAGCAAGATGCAGAGGACAGGAAGAAATGGAGACAGATGATCCGCTGTGGTGACCCCTAATGGGAACAGCCAAAAGAAGATGAAGATTATTAATGCTCCTAGCAGTAACAACCATAAGAGATGCATCAAATGTTGCTATCTGTGAAATGTTACATTTTCAACCGGGCAAAAATCCTGCCTAATGTTTGTGAAATATTGCAAAAGATCTGCTGCAAAAATTATCTTCCCTGATCTTGACGAATGCACACCATCCTGTCTGAGCACATTTGTGCCGAAAACTAGGCTTGGATGTTCTACACATTTACATTTTTTTAAAAAAGGACTTTTTTCCATGTGCTTATTTACTCAAAATATCTTTTCATTCATGGTGACCTGACTATCCTTTCTATATGTGATTTCTGAAAAATATGTCCTAAAACCAGTGCAAGCTATAGTATCTAAGAAAGATGTAAGTTACCTACTAACAGTCAGAGAGTCCTTGTGCATGAGATCATTTGTACTGACATGAATAGAAACAGATCTGTACTTTCTTACATTAACGCATTCCAAGATTTGTCTCACATCTTCTAGTTTTGCTCCTGGGAAGCATAACACCATTTGATGTTCATTATCTTCTCAGCTAGATGTCACTGTTGCAGTATTCCAAACTGTTGGGCTATCTCACCAAATAACTTGGGCATCCGTCTGGGGTTAAAAAGTCAAAACCAACCATAGAGCCATGCATCTGATATGTGACCTAAGCCCACAGGCATCATGGCACATAACTAAATGTATGAGCATGAAGGCCTCAGACTGTCTCGAATCCAGGAGACCTGGAATCACCTGAGGAAAGTTAACAAGACTGGTGAACATGGGCAGAAGGCAGAGAATGGCTCCTCCTTGGTCAATGAACAAACAAAAAGACAGCAGCTAGGCAGAAAAAAAGGGAGTAAGGTAGGGTGATAAGGAATACTTCAATAGTTATTAGTAGGACATCTACTGTTATGGTTAAGTTCTTACACAACTGTACAATGTCCTTTCTTAGATCACTGTTGCAGCATTCCAAACTGTTGGGTGATTTCCAAAACTTAATAAGTAGTAAGGGTTTATGGATGCAGCATAGGGAAGCTGTCAACTAGTCCAGATGAACAGACCTGGCAAAGGAGGCTCTGGATCTAAAAGATGCATCTACCCTATAGCGCTGAGTGAAAGTGTGCACAGAGGACCATGTTACTGCTTCTAGAACTAGTCAGTTTTTTAGTTTTAGCACTCAAATCTGTTTCTTTGAGCTCAGCACTTGTTCAGAACTTGTTGTAAGTACTAAATAAGCTACAAATTACCACAGCACTCAACTTTCCTCACTTGTCTAGAGGAAAACAGTTTTTAGTACTTAATAAATAAACACCTATCCAGGCATGTCTAAGGGTCAGCTCCCAGTGTTTTTTCCTGTCTACCTGATGAATCTGGGAATCTTGGGGCAATGCAGCAATTGCCTTATGCACACAGACAACCCTCTCCTCCTAACACCCAACACTACAACCTGTGAGAGATGCACTTATATAGCCAAATTGGAAGCAATGCTCTCTTCACTCAAGACTGGACTAGACAGTCAAGAGGAGAAGGTAAACACTTGCACCACACCACACTCATCACATAGTCCCTCAAAACCCACACCAGCAAAACAGACACATAGAAACACAAAACACACACCTACATTCACTGAGGCTCAGAATAAAAACCTGTTCAAGCAACAGAGACCTCCAAAGCAGAAACACAAGCAACCTCCACTCCCCAACACAACCCAAATGACACATAGTCCACAAACTCAGTGTGCCACTCAACCACAGCCCATAAGGTATAACAACATACCCAACACACTAGTCATAGGTGACTCTATAGTCAGGCACACTGATTTTCTACTCACCAGGCTAAACAAGGAGAAAGTTACTGTCAGCTGCCTGTCAGTTGCCAGGATCTGCCTCATATCACACGCACTCAGGTCACTCCACAACAAGTACAAATATGATTCTATCATTATCCATGTTAGTGTGAATGACCTGAGATGTACTTCCCTGGACTACATGAAAAGAGACATGGAGGAGCTCTCCGATCTTGTACTCCAGGCAGGTATGACCCTAGCCCTGAGTAGCATCCTCCCATCACCCAGAATGATACCACAGTACAAGGACAAAATTATTGACTTCAACAATTGACTAAGCTTCTGGTGTCTTTTTAAGGGGATCCAGTATCTGTCTGCCTCGGATGACATGATCATCAGACCACAATGCTTTGCCAGAGATGGCCTGCACCTGTCACCCTTGGGATTCCGGATATTGGCTAAGGTATAGTGCCTTTTTTAGGCAAGGTTCAAATGACAAATTCACCACCATAACAGGTACAAGCAAGCAAAATCTGAGGGTAATGCTACTCAATGCTAGAAGTCTAAACCTCAAAATGCATTCACTCGAGGCACTTCTTAAAATGGAGAACATTGACATCTGTGCAGTGACAGAGACCTGGTTCAAGGCTCCAGAGAGCACCCCTGCATTATCAGGCTATAATTCATACCACACCTTTTAGCCACCTAACCTGGACCGAAACACTAAAGGCGGAGGCGTGTCCAAATTCATTAAGGATATCCACACCTCCAGGCTAGTTGCTCAGCATAATGCATCCGAGATTATCCAAGTGCAACTAACTCTGGGCAAGACAGCAATCCAAATTGTAACTTGCTACAGATCCCCCACCATGCCCCAGGATTCCCACTCCTCATTTCTTGATACACTGGAAAATATTAGGGTACAACCCAACACCCTAATAATGGGTGATTTCAACTACCCCATCATTAACTGGGAAAACTACTCATGTATCAACTCTTTTGCTCAACGTTTTCTGGAATTCATAAATTCCAATGCCTTGGATCAACTTATCCACACCCCAACCAGGGCCAGCAATATCCTAGACCTGGTCATTACCAACATGGGTGACCGGTGTTCCACACTAGAGGTCAGTTCCTTGTTGGTCAGATCCGACCACAAGCTAATCACCCTAGACATCCACATCCTGCCCCAGCCCCCATTAGGGAAACCACCGTAAAAAATTTCTCCAAAGCCAACTTCACGCTTCTTAAGACAGAAGTGGCAAACTTCACGACACCCATGCAGACAGACAATAGAGGTACAACTGCTGAATCCTACACAAATGCACTTTATAAGCACTTACATGAGTGCATGGATCGTGCTATCCCTAACAGAACCAAGATGCTATCCTCCAAAAAAAGGAAGCCAATCTGGTGGTCCCCTGCCATAAACAAACTCTACAACAGAAGAAAGAAACTGCTGCAAAAAAGAGTAAAATCCCATGATTGGAGGAACTCCCTGGTCAGCCTCAGTAAGAAGCTGAGATCTCTCCTAAAATCCTCCAAAGCTAGTTATGAAAACAAAATCACCACTGATTCTAAAGACAACTACAAAGCATTCTATAGCTATGTCAAAAATCTCAATGGCAACACTCAGATCTGCTCTGAGTTACAGCACAATGGCACTAAATATACAGAACCAACTGATATTGCCAACATCCTGGCAGATAGGTTCAGTGCTGACTTTACCCCCCTCTCACCCCCTAAAGGGCCCATATCTATACCGGAAGAATGGAAAGTTCCTGTAATCATGGCTGCACAAGTAAAAATCACACTCTCCAAAGCCAAGAATACAGCATCCACAGGACCTGACAACATCCCAGGCTGCATTCTACACAAACTACAGAATGAAATGGCACCCCATCTAAGTGCCATGTTCAATCATAGCCTCACCTCAGGCTTTGGGCCCACTGAATGGCGCACAGCAATGCTTATCCCACTCCACAAAGGGGGAGCCACCACAGACCCCCGGAACTATTGACCCATTAGCCTAATGAGCCTGGTCTGCAATGCCATGGAACATATCATAATGGCACTTATAAACAAAGACATTGGTAATCTCCAAACTCTGGACCCCACCCAGTTCAGGTTTGTAACAGGCAGATCATGTCTCCTAAACCTGATAGACTTCTTTGAAGCAGTCACCAAAGCCGTAGATGAGGGTAAGGTGGTTCACACAGCCTATCTAGATCTCACTAAGGCTTTTGACACCATCCCCCACTCTGGAATTATAGATAAACTCAGTAAACTAGGTATAAATCACTATGTCACAAAATGGCTTGCCAACTGGCTCATTGACAGAACCCACACTGTGAAAGTAGCAGACTCCAAATCCGACTTCAGACCAGTGACAAGTTGAGTACCACAGGGTTCACTCCTGGGTCCTCTCCTGCTTGGTATCTACTTTTCTGACGTACAGACTAACACAGAAAGTCTTTGGCTAAAGAGGTTTGCAGATGACTGAAAACTAGGAGCCATAATCGAAACTCCTAATGATGTGAACATCTTACAAAAGGGCCTCACTCAGACAGATGCCTGGTGTCAAAGCCATGGCCTCAAGCTCAATGCCAAAAAGTGCATTGTCATCCCCTTTGGTAAAAACTCTGTACCCATGAGCTACCACATAGATGGTAGTCTACTTAACACCAAAAGTGTGATAAGAGACCTTGGGACACAGGTGGACAGTAGTCTCTCCTTTGATAATCACATCGCCACAATAGTCAGGAAATCCTTCTACGTGGCACACCTCATCACAAAAGGTTTCTCATCCAGGAAAAAAGAGGTCATTGTTCCCCTCTACTCATCACTCATTAGACCCATTATAGAGTACAATGCTCCTTTTGGTATGTACCTCACAAGACATCTACAACAACTGGAAATGTCGCAGAAATACCTCACAAAGAGGATTATCAGCCTCAAACAGATGCCCTACTCAGACCATCTCAAAAAACTCCAGCTTTATTCCATCTTATATCACCTACTCAGAGGCGATCTCTGCCTAACATACAAAGCTATGTAAAACCCAGAGCTGTTGGACATGCTCCACTTAAAGAAATATAATCCCTCCGAGCTACATGCTCTAGGGACATAAACCTTGTTACCACAATAAACAGAACATGCTGGAGGGATAGATTCCTGTCCCAGAGACTTTCCATACTCTGGAACAAGCTACCTATCTATATCAAACAAAGCTCCTAATTAGCACTCTTCAAGAAAAATCTTGATTGGATGGGAAAAAGGAAATTCACTTGGGGGATCACTCTGTGGCTCTGCTTGACAGGGGCACAGGAAAATAATTTTCTTGGGTGGCGAAAGCCAGGGTACTTTTTTGGCTAGGCCTATATAGGCCCTAGGGCCAATAGCCTAGTACCTACCTATGAACCTATGAACAGCTCTGGAATCAACTCCTTTATAAAAGGCTCCAGAGGAGGCAACTGCTCTAATGGAATTGGCTGTAACTGGAGAAGGAAAGGATTTACCATAATGGGAACTGAAAAGGAGATGGATTAAGATATCCAGTTGGCAACAGTTTGTCTAGAGAGCAGGTTTCCCAGTTTTGCTTTCTGTAATGAAACAAAATGAAATGAAATTTTACAACTTTTCAAATTTTGTAAATGAAACTAAGCTCAGGAACGTAATAAAATGCACTAAACCCAAGTTTGAGACTAAAATAGCTACCCAAGCCAAAGACAATCACAAAACATTTTTCATTTGTGTTCGCAATCTCAAAAGCACAACACAGCAATGCACTGAACTGATTGTGAATGATGTTACCTACACTGAGGCTGAAGATATAGCGAACCTACTGTCTGATAAATTTTGCTCTAACTTTACCCCTCTCTCCCCTTAACATATACCTGAAACTAGCTCGCCTCCAGCTATCACACAAGACCAACTTCTAAAAGTGCTATCAAAAGCTAAAAATACTGCAACAGTGGTTTCTGACAGTATTGCTGGATGCATCTTAAGTAGCATGAAGTATGATTTGGCCACACCCTAACAACATTGTTTAATCTCAGCTTCCATACAGGTTTTGTACCAAGTGTATAGAGAACAGCTACAGTCATTCCCTTGCATAAGGGAGGGCCTTCCACAGACCCAGGAAATTATACACCTATAAGATGACCACCCTTAAATGCAAAGCAATGGAAAGACTTATCATGGAACTAATCGATCAGGACATAAGAAGCCTCCACATACTAGACCTGTCTCAGTTTGGATTCATCATGTGCAGGTGGTCAAGCTTACACAACCTGGTTGATTTTTTGAAAAGATCTTCAAAGCAATGATGAAGGCAAAATGGTATCCACCACATACCCATCTGGCCAAAACGTTTGACACAATTCCACACTCAGGCAAATAGAAAAGCTAAATAAACTGGGAATAAATCCCTCTGTCACCCACTGGATTGCCAACTGGCTTACAGTCAGGATACAGGAAATCAAAATAAGGGACGTTACCTCCACAAAGAGACTAGTCACCAGTGGAGTCCCCCAGGGTTCTGTGCTGGGACACCTCTTGTATGGCATCTACTTTTCTTTTCCCCCCATAGGTTCATAGGTTTATAGGATGATAGTAGGCTATTGGCCTGGAGGCCCTTATAAGCCTAGCCAAGTATTTCACCCAAGTTCCCACAAAGTCAGCACCTGTTTTTAGTGTCTAGCAGGGATGCAGGTGGGATCCCAGGGGTATATTTTCTGTTTCCCATCCAGTCATCCAGGTTCCTCTTAAAGAGGGCTAGTGAAATACTCTACATGACATGGAGAATGAGTCTATTCCACAGATGGGGGAGTCATTGGGACACAAATCTACCCCACCAAGTTCTAGTAATGTTACAGACCAGGTTGAGGCCTTGCATGGAGGTTGTGCGAGTGGAGTTTGACTTACAGATATGCAGCAACTCCATCAAGGCTGAGTCTGAGATGGCCTTGTATGCCAGACACAGGTCACCTCTGAGCAGTCTCTATCTGTATAGGACAGGTGTTTGAGACTTTGGATTTTCCTGGTCAGGAACCTCTGTGGTCTCTCCAACTGCCGCATGTGCTTGGCAAGGTACATGCCAAAGGGGACAATGTATTCGATAATGTGACTGATAAGGGAGGAGTACACAGATATTTTGACTTTCTTGTTCCTGGATGAAATACCCTTACTTATGAGTTGGGCCATGTAGAAAGCCTTCCGTACAATGGGGCAACATGGTGGTCAAAAATCAGGTTGCTAGCAAGCTGGGTGTCCAAGTCTCTCACAACTGATTTTTCTGAATATTTTTATTGAATTTTATTGAATTTTATCAATGAAAAACAAAAAGTACCATAACAACATGTATAGGAATTGCATAAAGATGGAAAAAAAATAGTGTGTGGAAAAAGTAACAATAACTATTTACAAGGTGTCTACTTATATATATGATAAATTCAAATGTTTTATAAGATTGTATTTCATTATTGATTATAAAAAGTCTGTTTATTTAATAGATGTTTAAGTTTCATCCATGAATTATAAGAAGTGGTCTTTCTATTAGTTCTTTCCTTGACTGACAGTATCTCCAGATGACAGGTTTCGGTTGCACTGTTGATAAATTCTTTTACTGTTGGAATTGTTTCTTTTTTACAATTTTTGGTGATCACTTTCCTTGCAATTGACAGGAGACTCCAAGGAAGAGAGTGGTTTATTTTCTTCACACATGTAGGAATTGGGGTATTAAATAAAACTAATGATTTGTCTAAAATAAAACTGTCACTGAACTATGCCAGTAAGAAAGAATTAAAAGCATTCCAAAATAGCTTAATTACAATACATTCATAAATCATATGCTGCCAATCAACTTTAACTTTCAAGCCACATCTCCAGCATCCAACTTTCTTGTTGGATGTTAATTCTATTTTGTGAGGTGTAATAAATGCATAAATTTCTAAGAAAATAATTTTCATTTTAAAGAAGATGTGGTTTATGTGGATGATGATAGTATCATTTTTTTTTTTGCATTTTCACTTGGGTAGTAATTATTAATGGTTTTAAAATAATCACAGTAATTATCTTTACAGTAATCTGTTTTAATTTTGATTATTTTACAAATTTTGGAAAAAAGTCCTTTTTCTGTCATATTTTGATGAATCAATATAGTTAAAAGTTCTATAAATTTTGAAACCCCCTTTTTACTGATAATTGCATTAGTTTATTCTCTTCTCTGTTGAATATCTACAATTCTGGATATGTAGACACGTCATTGTTTAATTTAATTTTTTTTTAATTAAATCTAAAGAATGTAATTTTTCTTTGCCCATTAATTGATGCCTCTATAGTAGATGTTTTTCTTTAAGGGTAGTCATTACAAATGTATCGAACATATTTGTGTTGCTTTGTGTATATGCTATAGGAAATATTAAAACTAGCCATGCTTTGTAACCTGGATCCCTGTATATAAAATTTCTAAAGCTGATCATTGACATAGAGATATAAGTTGAATTTATTGACAAACTTTGGTTTTCCAGTATGCAATCTTTAGTAACCAAAGAAAATTATTAGTTATTTTATTATGAAATCTATATTTCAGTTGATTAGTTTTAAAACATATACATTCTTGAATGTTTTTACATTTAGCTGTGTAATTATTTGTCCAAGAAATAATTGTTTTTATAATAGTAGATGAAGAATATAATTCTATGTCAGATAATCCCATTCCTCCATGAGACCAACTTATTAGATGATGAATAAGTGCCAATCTAGGTCTGTTGGGATGCCAAAGAAATCTAAGTATTAAAGTCTCATATATTGTAGGAGCAGGAAGAGCTAAGGATTGTATTATGTATAACATTGTTGGTAGAATTATCAATTTTATTATTAAAAGTCTTTCTTCCATTGTAAGAGAGAATTTATTCAATTTGCTAATAAGATTTTTAATTTTATGTAAGTAATCACTATAATTTATATCAGTTATATATTTAATGTTTTTAGATAAATATTCTTAAATATTTTATCATCCTTAACTATGTATTTAGAGAAATCTTTTCCCATGTCATAAATATTAGCATTTATACATAACATTTTCATTTTGCCTTCATTAAACGTGAGACCTGGTTTAGACTGAAAAATGTTAACACCTTCAAAAAAAGAACAAAACACCCATTCACAAATGAAACATTCCTCAGGTTGAATCAAGCAGTAGCACAATCCAAAATAACACAAATAATGTTAATCTTCTGCAAACATACTCAAGATAAGAAATGAAGATGGAACAGAACAATTCAAAGCTTATTTTCACACAGACAAGCAAAGCACTTTCATTCCCCAATGGAA